>NC_057812.1:481749527-481762063 GCF_018294505.1 Triticum aestivum
CACACATATTTTCCCTTTCCATTTTTATCCTTTTCAGGTTTCTTCTCCACAGGCCCCTCTCGACGGCCTGATCATCGGTCCTTTCGAAGGACGGATATACCAAGGTGGCAAGTAGCGTCGAGGTGTGGGGGAATCTCTAGGTGGTCTTCTTGACGATCACTCTATCTGTTTTCAGGACCCACGCGAAGCTCCCCCTTGGTCTCGGCATGTTAAATAGCCTCGTTGCTTATCACACTATTTGTAGAAATACGCTTTGACGTATTAATCAAATTATAATGAAAATAGTTTGCGGCCCAACTCATGTGGCACTGGCTTTCTACTTCATTTTATTTCGCTATTCTTATCGATTGCATCCATACACTTTGGTACGCCTTAATTCGCCAAGGGCTTCATTGCGCCCCATGCTATGGCAATAAGTCTGAACACTTTTTATAGTATAGTTCGGCACCCTGAATTTAACATTATATGCATCGGCTCCGAATCATGTCTTCGGTTAATAGTTGGGTTTCCTGGCTCCTGTGCTTGCTACCTTACGTTGTGTCCTATCGGCTAGGGTAGTAAAGGGATAACTACTGCAACTGTGTCCTGGTTTATCCGGATGACCACCTCAGTAGAGAAAGCTGAAAACTGACTGTCATGATGCGGCAAGAGCTAGTCAGCTGTTCGGAGGTTAAATTCTCTTGCAATTTTTTCCTGCATTATGCAACGAATCGGCATCCACCCGATCAGGTGTCTACATCACCCTAGTCCAGATTAACAAAATTCCAACTAGGGGCTGCACCTACATTTCTATTGTCAAACTCCTATGGCTAAGTGAGGGTGATAAAGCCACATAGTCCGATTTCATGGTTCGCTGCGCTAAACACCTCCTTCAAGGACCAAAATCTTGGATCAAGAGTGTCTAGGTTCCAACCCGAACACCCCCATACTACCTACGTGGGGGCTGAAGCCGACGACTGGCCAACTCTCAGATTTAATAAAACGACCGCACATGAGGTAAAATTTTAAATAAACAGCAGGCATTATATTACATATCAGCCTTGTTTACATAATACAGGACGTGATCCCTTTCGAACACTGGCCCTCTACAATGCGGGATCCCTTCAGGACATCCTCAAAATACCGCTAAGGTGTGCGGTGCTCCTTGCCCATAGGTGGTCCCTCGGTTGCGAGCTTCACGGCGTCCATCTTTGCCCGCTGCACCTTGACGCGGGCGAAGGCCATCCACGCACCTTCGATGTAGACTGACTGCTTGATGGCATGAAGACAAGGGCAGGCATTGACCAACCGCTTCACGAGTCCGAAGTAGCTACTGTGCAGGGCGTCAACAGGCCTTAGCCGGATTATCAAATCCTTCATGGCCAGTTCGACTGCCCTATGCAGTTCGATCAGCTATTTCAGCTGATCGCTAAAGGGCACCGGATGTTCTTGCGCAAGGTATTGCGACCAGAATAGCTTCTCCGTCAAGCTCCCCTCCTCGGCTCGGAAGAACTCCGCTGCGTCAGTAACACTGCGCGATAGATTCGCAAACGCTCGTGAAGAACACCAAATCCGGGTCTGTAGAGGTACCTTTTCTTCACAAATTTGCTCTACATAATAAAGGCCTTACCCACCGCGATTTTCCTGGCCTCCTGGATCTCCTGGAGGGTGCCCTAGGCTTTGGCCCGAGCCTCTTGCGCACTTTGTCGGGTCTTATCAAGTTTGGACTCTTGGTCCGAAACCTGGCGCTCCAAGGACTTGCATTTCTTTGCGGCATCCTGGAGCTCCTACTGGACCTCCCCGACCCTAGCCTCGTGCTTTTCACGGCCGGCTTGTTCCTTTGCCACTCTCTCTTGGGCCTCGGCGACTTCTTCAGGGTCTCCACCTCGGTCGCAGCCCCTACGAAATATCATGATAGTATGATCAACATACACAATTCATATTTTTCTACATCCAAATAGATCATTTCATACCTTGCTGGTCCTCTAGTTGTTTCTTAACATGGCCGAGCTCTTCCTCGGCCCGCTCCAAACTCTGCTTCAGTTTAGAGACTTCGGCAGAATGAGAGGTCGCAGCCAGCATCGACGCCTGTTTATTCATACAGACATATATTGGTTAGTCTCCTGCGAAAATTATTTGATCCTCTGTCCGGCTTCTCTTTTCGAGCACCGGACAGTGTCTCAGGGGTTATTGTCTATACTATGATATTCTTTTTTGCATACATTACATCACATACCTCAACGCCCGTCAGAAGGCTGGTGCATGCTTTGGTCAGTCCGCTCTTAGGGGACCGAACCCTCTCAACCACCATACCCATGAGGGTACGGTGCTCTTCAACAATGGAAGCACTTTGCAGTGCTTCCAGTAAAGTATCCGGCACCTCTGGATGGACAGAGGCCACTGGTGGAATAGGTGCACCTCCTTCTCACGAAGGAGGCTGCTTGCCTGATTTCAGAGCCATATGGGCCTCCGGAATAGTGTTCGGCTGGGGGCTGAATTGGACATGGCCCCCATCGCAAGTCTCCAGGGAGATTTGCTCCCCCGGGTGTCCGGCGGCCGAGGTCTCACCTTCTAGCACCGCCCTGACGGCCTCTTGTTCCTCTCCCTAGCCTGGGAAGGTCCTTCGGGACAACACCTCGGCGTCGTCCGTGGCCTTGGGAGAGAAGGCCTCCGGAAGTGACCCGCTATCCATCACCTTTGGATCCAGCGAGTTCCCCGAAGATGAGGATCGCTGGGGGCGGGCATGAGCCGGACTGCAATGCATGATTCGGCACATTAAATCCATGAAATAAAGAACGCGGATACATGTGTTCATAGGTGCTTTTGAGTACTTATGATTCGGCCAGGGGATTCTCCCTGGGGCGCCACTCGGAGCTGCTGTCCGTATCCAATGCAGAGTTATCCGCGAGGGGGACCCTCCCCTTCTTGGTTGCCTCTGCCTCCAGATCCGTGGAAGCCAGCCTTTTCTTCCTTCCCCCCTCGGGGAGGGGGGGAGTTGCTTTCCTCCTCTTCTTCCTCCTCCTCGTCGTCGTCTTCGGCAGCAGGGGAGGAATGGGTTTCGGCGTCTTCGGACGTCACGTCTGAAGTGCCTTTGTGGCGGAGGCCACTTCGGGTCTCCTTGGCCTTCTTCTTGCCCCTCTTCTCTGGCGCCTGGTAAGGCACGGGAACCAGCATCTTTGTTAGAAGCGGGATTGCTGGGTCTTCGGGCAGTGGGGCCGGACACTGGATTCGCTCCACCTTCTTTGTCCAGATCTGGAAAGATAGATGTACAAGCTTAGATGTCTTCCTTGAATATACAGGTGAAGGATACATCTCGAAATATAGAAAATTTATCGTACTGGCGGGATGGGCCAGGTTGTACGCACGGTCCTCGGTCGTCTTCAGTCACGTTTCATTGGCCTTAAAAAGCACCTCCAGATGTCTTTGTGAGTAGCGCCGAAGAATTGTTGAAGGGTCTGGTGCTTGGCCGGATCGAACTCCCACAAATTGCAAGTCCGCCTCTGGCTAGGAAGTATCCGGGGGAAAATCATCGCCTGGGTCACATTGATGAGCTTGATATTCTTGTCCACCATGCTCTTGATGCGCATTTGCAGCACAACCAGCTCGTCTGATGATGCCAAGTCTAGGCCCTTCTCTTGCTAGGAGGTAAGCCGCGTTGGGGCCCGGATTTGAATTCGGGAGCCGTGGCCCAGGTGGTGTCGCGGGGCTCTGTGACATAGAAACACTACTTCTGCTACCCCTTGACGGTCTCCACGAAGGTACCTTTAGGCCAGGGGACATTGGACATCTTGCTCACCATGGCGCCTCCGCACTCTGCGTGTTGACCGCCCACCACCTTTGGCTTCACATTGAAGGTCTTCAGCCACAGGCCGAAGTGAGGTGGGATGCAGAGGAAGGCCTTACACACGACAATGAATGCCGAGATGTTGCGGAAAGAATTTGGGGCCAGGCCACGGAAATCTAGCCTGTAGTAAAACATGAGTCCGCGGACGAACGGGTGGAGAGGAAATCCTAGTCCACAGACAAAGTAGGGGATGAATACCACCCTCTCATGAGACTCGAAGGTGGGGACGATCTGCCCCTTGGCCGGAAGCCGGTGGGCGATTTCTGGGGCCAAGTACCCCTCCTCCCGGAGCTTTGTAATGTCCTTCTCCATGACGGAGGAGACCATCCACTTGCCCTACGCTTCAGATCCGGACATGGCTAGAGTGCTTTTTTGAGGCGGAAAAGATGGGAGCTTGGGCATTGGAGCTCGAGAATGAATGGGCAGAGGGAAAGGAGGCGTGTGTGAAAGAGGTGAATCCTTATCTCTTTATAAAAGTAGCGAATATCAAGCGCCTCCCCACTCGCCTTAAAACCCGCTTATTCCCCAAGGGTCATGCAGGCGGCGCGGTTGGATTACCCATGCCCGTATTGATGAGAATCCCACAATAAGGGGACATGATCTCTGCTTTGACAAGACATGACAATGAAACCGCGTCTCGAAACGTGGAACATGAGGCTAAAAAATGGTTCGAAATAATGACCGGGCAGAGACGTGGTGTCGGTGTCAAAACCGGCGGATCTCGGGTAGGGGGTCCCGAACTGTGCGTATAAGGCGGATGGTAACAGGAGGCAGGGGACACGATGTTGACCCAGGTTCGGGCCCTCTCGATGGAGGTAATACCCTACGTCCTGCTTGATTGATCTTGATGATATGAGTATTACAAGAGTTGATCTACCACGAGATTGTAGAGGCTAAACCCTATAAGCTAGCCTATGGTATGATTGTTTGTTGTCCTACGGACTAAACCCTCCGGTTTATATAGACACCGGAGGGGGTTAGGGTTACACAGAGTCGGTTACAAGGGAGGAGATCTACATATCCATATTGCCAAGCTTGCCTTCCACGCCAAGGAAAGTCCCACCCGGACATAGGACGAAGTCTTCAATCTTGTATCTTCATAGTCCAATAGTCTGGCCAAAGGATATAGTCCGGCTGTCCGGAGACCCCCTAATCCAGGACTCCCTCAGTAGCCCCTGAACCAGGCTTCAACGATGATGAGTCCAGCGTGCAGATTTGTCTTCGGCATTGCAAGGAGGGTTCTTCCTCCGAATACTCCATAGAAGATCTTGAACACGATGATAGTGTCCGGCTCTGCAAAACAAGTTCCACATACCACCGTAGAGAGAATAATATTTCCATAAATCTAATCTGGTAACATGTTTGGCAGCATGACATCATGCCATGGCACGGTCTTTATTCAAACCATTTTTCTCAACCAGCACTGCACATATCGCGAGGCGGTTTTCCTGACACGTCTTGTCAAAGTAGAGATCGTGTTCCCTTATTACGGGATTGTCATCAATATGGCCGTGGGTAACCCAATCGTGCCTGTTGGTATGACTCCTTGATTTTAGGCAAGTCCCAAACGGCCACGAGGAGGACGCTTGATATTCACCCTCTTTATAAAGAGGCCAAGGCATGTCCTTTTTTCCCTCTCATGCTCAATCGAATCCTTCCCTCGCCTCGAGTTCCAACACCCAAGGCTTAGGTCAGGCATTTCGGACCTTCAAACATGTCCGGATCCAACCTTCAAGGTCAGTGGATGCCCTCCTCTGTCACAGAGGAAGACATCAAGAAGCTAAGAGAGGCCAGGTATCTGACCGCCAAAATCTTGCACAGGATGCCTGCCCGAGGGCAGGTCATCCCCACTCCCGAACCCAACAAGAGTGTTGTGTTCATCTCTCACTTCCCCTGAGGGCTAGGCCTCGCTCTGGATCCCTTTGTTAGGGGGCTCATGTTCTATTATCGGTTGGATATCCATGATCTGGCCCCGGATTCCCTCCTTCACATCTCGTCGTTCATTGTTGTGTGTGAGGCCTTCCTCCGCATTACCCCACACTTTGGCATGTGGCTCAAGACTTTCAATGTGAAGCCGAAGATGATCGAAGGGCGACACACAGAGTGTGGAGGTGCCATAATAAGCAAAAGCGCTGATGCTCCATAGCCAGAGGGTTCCTTCCCAGAGGTGTCCAGTTTGTGGTAGTGGGAGTGTTATATCAAAGCTCCCCGGAGTACCAAGTGGGCAGCCGCCCCTGCCTTTCGCTCAGGCTCCCCACCACAATCGACGTCATGGATCAACACGGGGCTGAACTGGGGGCCAGTGAATGATGTGCCGATATTGTAGAGTCGCATCCGAGATCTCCTTGAGAGAGACGCCAGCCTGGTCTCGGTAATGCAAGTCATGCTAGTTCGTCGGGTCCCGCCTTGCAAACGTCGACCCGTCCGTATGTGGGAATTCAACCCGGAAGGACCATGAATTATTCAGCACTTCCACAACATGACGCTCGAAGAGATGTACAAATTGTTCTTCTGACCACAAATAAGGTGTCCGGACACCACCGAGGTTGCGGGTCTAAGCTGCAATCGCCCAGATACCCAAGTAAGTACGCCCGTGGCCGAACATGCTGTCTTTTTATTTATCATAACATCATTCTGAAAAAGTCGCACTTTGACCAGGACTGGGTAACAAAGGCGAAGATGATTAGGTGTTCGGCCCCCCTCCCTGAAGGTTCAGCAAATCCAATACTAGCCAGAATGCTCGAGCCGGCGCCTTATCAGGCGCCCTCAGGGGAAGATAAAGGGGAGAATAGAGAGGCTGAAAGTGGGCCTCGCTCATTATTCATCCAAACTGAGGGAATTAGCACCTCCGCGATGGAGGATAACCAGGGAGAAGAATCTGAAATTCCCTCTCCCCAAGGAAGGAAGAGGACCACCTCTGAAGACCCGGAAACAAAGGTTTCCAAATAGGGGAAGAAGTCTTCGCTAGAGGGTCCTGCCTCGGAGGGTACTCTTGCCGCACAGTGTCCGCAAGGGGATCAGCCCTCTACCGAGCTGTAAGTAAACAAAAAGTACTTAATAGTAAAATTATCCTACATTACTTCTGAAGATAATAACCGAAGCATATATCTTGTAGTTCGGATCGCAGCCCTTCTCGACAGAGTTCGTCTTCAGGGGATCTTCTTCCGGAGATGATGGAGAGCGAAACACCTCCCCCTGCCACCCCGCCTCATGAGGTGGGCGACCCTGAAGTGTCGTCGCAGAGGGTTTCTCCTGATCCGCCAAGGCCAGAGGGTAATTCTTTGGCCACCCAAAGTCCTTAGTATTCGGCTCCTAAAGAGAGAAACAGAAAGAGTCCGGAATCATACAGTGCACGGTCGGACGCACTGAAGGATCTTCTGGAGCAAGCGGCCATCTCAGACGCCCATCGTGCGCTAATGGGTACGGTGATTGAAAGGATTTCATCCGCCGAAAGCGGGTTGCGTGAAGCTTTTATGAGTCTGCTGAAAGGCTTTGAGGTAAGTGAAATAGTGTATGTTTTTGATAGTAACGCACACGTTAGGTGTGCCCTATGCAGATAGTAGCCCCTGAGACTCTGGTTGCCGTCGACAACGGTGGCAAATAGAGGATCATAGTCCCAGGTAATAATCAGACCGCCTTCATGTGCAGGTAGCTGAAGGTCCGGTGGCTAGCCGGACTGGTGAGTTTGCCGAGCTGAAGCGGCAACTTGATGCGACAGATGCCAACATCGTGCTTGTCAACAAGCGGCTCGACGAGGCACAGGGTATGTGATTTCTCCGGTGATCAACACATAGTAAGAGGAGCATGATGCCAGTATCTTTAATATGTTGTGACTGCAGATGGAGCTGCCACCGTGGAGACCCTTCAGGCGGAACTTGCCCGAGCCAAGGAACAAGCCAGAAATAGTGATGCGGCCGCTCTAAAGGCAGTCGAAGAGCTGAGGGCCGAACAGGCCGCGCATTGCCAGAGCAAGGAAAGAATGGCCAAGATGGCCGTTGAGTTGAAAGATGCCACCGACCGTTACCAGCTTCTTGAAAAAGAAAGCCGAGCGAAGGCGACAGACCTGGAGTAGGCCATGGTAGCAGCCAAGGAAGCCCGCTCCAAAATCGGAGCCATGAAGGAGGAGTTGCGTCAAGCTGGAGATATCGCGGCTGGGAAGCCCTTTTTGTTGTGGACTAAGTTCGGAGATCCGAAGTATGCCCCTCTTGATCAACTATGGAGTTCTGCAGACGCATACGTGGATTTGGCAGAAAGTGTTGCTGATGCGGCCGAGTACTTCAAGGATCAAAAAGATCGTGAAGTGGAAAAGTTGTTCTGGTCATACTTCCATGCTCCAGTGCATTCGCTGCTGTTGAATGAGCGAATGGCCGAGTGGGCCGAGCTCCATAGGTTGTCTGGACTTGCCATGATGTCTATTGTGGATCATCTGTGGCCAGAAGGGCCAAGGCCGAATAGTTACTTTAGTTTAGTGCAACAATTCCTTGGTGTTGTGCCGCACATCGACGCTATGAAGAGGTCGGCGTGCATAGAGGGTGCGCGGATGGCACTTGCCCGTGTCAAGACATACTGGGCAGAGATGGAGGCCACCACTATTCCAACACAGGGTTCGGCCGTGGGCCGAGTAGCTGCCGAGCACTACTTTGAAGAAGTCCTTGAAGGCGCTCGTTCGATAGAGGCTCAATGCTCGAAGAATGTTATGTTCTAGTGACATGTATTCCCATTGTAAAAAAATATTTTATTGAATTATAAAGGCTGTGTTTATACTTTTGCCTGGAAGTATTATGATGCCTCCTGTGCGGCCGTTTATGTATATATGAATATAACTTGAAAGTTTGCAGTCGTCGGCTTCAGCCCCACGCATATAATGTGGGGGTGTTCGCAAAAAACGTGTATTCACACTTGATCCAATGTCTTGGTCCATAAAGGAGGTGGTAGCGCAGCAAACGAGGCAATCGGACTAATTGCTTTAACACTTTCACTTAGCCATATGAGTTTGACGGTGGGACTACTATATAGCCCTTAGTACTTCCGTGCTCGTCGGAATACGGGGCGCGTATGTACATGACCGGGAAACGGCCCTTCATTAATGTGGAGGAATCCCGAAGATTCCGCTAAGTCATTGAGTGGTTGACCAGTCTCGCGCTTTATCATGACAGTCAATTTTTGGCTTTTCTCTACTGAGGTGCTCATCCGGATGAACCAGGGCACAATCGTAGTAGTTCTCCCGGTGCCGCCTTAGCCGATAGAGCGGAACGTAAGGTAGCAAAACACGGGAGCCGGGAAAACCCAACATTTGACCAAAGACATGATTCGGAGCTGATGCGTATAAGGCCAAACTCGCGACGCCGAACACTCCCTAAGGTATTCGGTCTTTATAACATATGCCGGGCTAAACAATGCCCTTAATAATAAACCCCAAGTGTCCAGGTACGTGCAATATCCTAACGTGGCCACATGCCAATAACATCAGCATCCTTCTCGGTTGTATTGAGTATCCGGAGGATGTGAATCAACAAGAGACAGTAAAAAAGGTTTACGCAGGGTCTTAATCTAAAAAGAAACCTTTGAGTGGGTCCCTGCTGCACGTCTACGCCTGTATCTCCGTTGTGCCGTGTCCTGGACGGGTGTAGCACGATTGTTATCTGTAAAAGAGAAGAACTTAGGTGAAAGTTGTCGTGCCAAAAAAATTGGTTATTTTCAATAAGCCGTTAAAATTCAAGATAAGTCAAGTTGAGTCGAACTAGCCCTGATTACACGCGGGAAGCCCCTGGTACCTTCTATGAGAGTTTAACCATCAAACCAATCTCATGTATATGCAGTGATGCGCCGGACTCGTCGAACCATGTCTGTGGTCTTGACGACCTGTCATTTATTCTGGTTGGTGAGGCCATCTAGTGCTCAGCTGTTAAAGCCGCCGCACGTTCTTCCGCGTGTAGAGAACGCTCAATATTTCCATTAACTGTGATGGTGCCACATGGACCGAGCATCTTAAGCTTGAGAGAAGCGTAATGCGGTACTGCATTAAAACAAGCGAAAGCCAATCTTCCGAGTAGTGCTTGATAGCCACTTCGGAATGTAGCGATGTAGAAAGTTAACTTTTTGCTTCGAAAGTTGTGGAGAGAACCGAATACAATCTCTAGTAATAGAGAGCCCGTACAGCAGGCCTCTGGGCCTTGTATTACTCCCTTGAAGGTAGTATTATTGTGGCTTATTTTTGTCGGGTCTATCCCCATTTTGCGGACTGTGTCCTGATATATCAGATTTAGACCAGCCGTCCATAAGGACTCGTGTGAGATGGTATCCATTTATTATTGGGTCTAACACCAAGGCAGCCAATCCTTCATGCCGGATGCTTGTCGCGTGATCCCCGCAATCAAAAGCGATCGGGTAGGCCAACCAGGGGTTGAACTTAGGGGTGACGGGCTCTATGGCGCGTATGTCTTGGAGTGCATGTTTGCTTCTCCTGTTTGTCACATGGATCATGTTTACTGTTTTAACCTCTGGTGGGAATTTTTTCTGTCCTCTAGTGCTTTGCTGGCGAGGTTCGTCCTCATCTTCGCTTGGTGTCCCCCCCCCCTTGTCTTCGTCGTTTAGCTTACCGGCCTGCTTGAAGACCCAACATTCTATGTGGGTGTGATTTGCAGGTTTATCGGGGGTGCCATGAATCTGACATAGTTTGTCGAGAATCTTGTTTAGGCTAGAAGGTCCATCTTTGCTGCCTTTGAAAGGCTTTTTTCGCTGACCTGGTCGAGAGCCCCTAAATCCGGCGTTGACTGTCGTATTATCTGGGTTGTCTTCTTTATTTTGACGCTTGTTTTACTGTGTCATGGTTTTCCATTGCCATCCCTGACTTCGGATGTGCTTGGGTCGCTGGTGCTACTGCGGGCTAACCAGCTATCTTTGCCCGTGCAAAAGCGGGTCATGCGGCTTGTCAGGGCTGTCATTGTTCTCGGTTTTTCTTGGCCGAGGTGTCTGGCGAGCCATTCGTCTCGGACGTTGTGTTTGAAAGCTGCTAAGGCTTCGGCGTCCGGGCGACTGATTTGGTTCTTCTTAATGAGAAACGTGTTCCAAAGCTTTCGGGCTGACTCTCCGGGCTGTTGAATTATATGACTTAAATCGTCTGCATCCGGAGGTCGGACATAGGTCCCTTGAAAATTAGCCCGAAAAGCGTCCTTGAGCTCCTCCCAACTTCCAATTGAGTTTTTGGGGAGGCTTTTCAGCCAGTGCCGAGCTGGTCCTTTAAGCTTGAGGGGCAAGTACTTGATGGCATGGAGATCGTCTCCGCGAGCCATATGGATATGGAGGATAAAGTCCTCAATCCAGACCCCAGGGTCTGTGGTCCCATCGTACGCCTCTATGTTCACTGGTTTGTATCCTTCTGGGAATTTGTGGTCCAGCACCTCATCGGTGAAACATAGGGGGTGTGCGGCACCCCTGTATTTGGATGTATCATGGCATTCGGACGGTTGTAGTATTTGGTTTTGATTTTGTGCCGGAGCGCGCTTCCTAGATGCATAGATGGATCTGGTCATACTGGATTTTTGGCGCAAGTCCTCACGTAGATCGTGTGTTGACTTATGTGCGGCCTTGTTAGCCGCTCTATCATGGTCACAAGGTGGTTGATCCGGCCGGTTGGCCGTTTCATTTTTTGGCTGTGTGGGCTCTAAGGCCTCATCGTCGAATTCAGGTAATAGCTTGCGCTTTGGATGGCTCTTTATGTGGTAACTTCCACCATACTTTTCTTCGTTGTCTAGAACTTTGTTCCACCTGTTGTTGAGCGTATTTTGTGCGGCCTTAAGCCTTTGCTTCTGCTTCTTCAGACTCCTTGTGTCACATCCCTAGTTGCTGGTAGTGCTCTAGGCTAGCTCATGTGTGCATCATGTTTAAATTCTGAAAAATTTGAACTGAGGAATTCAGAAGCCTCAAAACTTAAATAAAAGAGGGGCAAGAAACCCTAAAATTTCAATCAGTAAATCCAAAATGCCCTAGAAATAGCTTTGACAATTTTGGCAAGAGTTATAAATCAAACCAAAATTTTGCGACATTTCTAAGGAATTATTGGGCTCTGATTTTAAATCAATATTTTATTTGAATTTGGAGTTATATACATAATATATAATGAATATAGTTTCAAATGACCTGAGATATTTTTATTATGTGTGGAGAAGTCCATTAGGTGACTTAAAAATATCCAGGGAAGTTTAGGCACTGTTTTCAAATTCTGTTTGAATTAAAATTCAGTGCCAATTAAATAAAACAGAACAAAAATAGAAAACAGTAAATAAAAAAAAGAGAGAGAGAGAGAAGCCCAGCTTACCTGGCGCCACGAACCGGCCCAGCTTTGCCGCCCCCCCATCGCTGGCCCAGCTGGTGGCCCAGCCCACCACCGCAAACCCCCTCGTCGCTCGTCGTCTTCCTCTGCCAGTAGGCAGAGGCGAGGCGTGGCGCGCGCCCGAGAGCCCCGACGCCACCTCCTGCTTCGCCGTGGCAGCCTCCCCGACTCCCTCGCGACGCCACGGAGACGGCCACGCTCCCTCTCGCTTTCCCCTCCTCTCCCTGGATCTCACTCTCTCCCCGAGCTCGTCTCTCTCCCTCTCTCTCCCAAACCCGAGCACTATCGCCGCCGCCGACGAACACCACCCCGGCCATCGCCTCCCCCTCATCCCCTCGAGCAGTCCACGAGCTCCGCCGTGCCGCCCTCGCCCTCCCCGCC
>NC_057812.1:482062342-482178990 GCF_018294505.1 Triticum aestivum
ATAGGCAAAGGCCCTGGGCCTCTTCCCAAATATTGAGCGGGAAGGGCGCCAACAATTGGCCATTTTGAAGGGGAACATCTGTTACACTTATCCTGACTAAAGTAGGTCCTCGCCTGCCGAAGACTCTGGTGGTGACGCTGGCTTGGGCTCCACAATGACTTCCTCCCTGCCGTTGGACTGGTCTTGGCCTCGTTGCACCGAAACGGGTGCCTTTGCTTGATGCTCTCGCCTGCGCTTGCTCCCTTTGCACCAAAGAGGAAAGGAGGACACTGCGCGGTTGGCGCCCGCCTGGCGCCTTCGGTCGTCATGGCTTGCATCACGGGCACCTCATGAGGTACCCCGCCTTGATCTATCCGCCTCCTCGCGAGCCAGCCTGATGAGGCCGTGCCTGAGGAAGCTCCGTGTCGTCCGCCCCGCGAGGCTTGGCCCCTCGCGAGGGTCTTGGGTCTGCGTTGAAGAAGATGGGCCGTGCTGGGCCCCCTTTTGAGCCACGCCGCAGGCCGCAGGCAGGCAAGTCTGGGGACCCCCGTTCCCAGAACGCCGACACTCTTTGGGTGTTAATCACATAGTGATGTGAACTAGATTATTGACTCTAGTAAACCCTTTGGGTGTTTGTCACATGTCGATGTGAACTATGGGTGTTAATCACATGGTGATGTGAACTATTGGTATTAAGTCACATGTCGATGTGAACTAGATTATTGACTCTAGTGCAAGTGGGAGACTGAAGGAAATATGCCCTAGAGGCAATAATAAAGTTCTTATTTATTTCCTTATATCATGATAAATGTTTATTATTCATGCTAGAATTGTATTAACCGGAAACATAATACATGTGTGAATACATAAACAAACAAAGTGTCACTAGTATGCCTCTACTTGACTAGCTCGTTGATCAAAGATGGTTATGTTTCCTAACCATAGACATGAGTTGTCATTTGATTAACGGGATCACATCATTAGGAGAATGATGTGATTGACTTGACCCATTCAGTTAGCATAGCACTTGAACGTTTATTTTGTTTTTGTTGCTTTCTTCATGACTTATACATGTTCCTATGACTATGAGATTATGCAACTCCCGTTTACCAGAGGAACACTTTGTGTGCTACCAAACGTCACAACGTAACTGGGTGATTATAAAGGTGCTCTATAGGTGTCTCCAAAGGTACTTGTTGGGTTGGCGTATTTCAAGATTAGGATTTGTCACTCCGATTGTCGGAGAGGTATCTCTGGGCCCTCTCGGTAATGCACATCACTTAAGCCTTGCAAGCAATGCAACTAATGAGTTAGTTGCGAGATGATGTATTACGGAATGAGTAAAAAGACTTGCCAGTAACGAGATTAAACTAGGTATTAAGATACCGACGATCGAATGTTGGGCAAGTAACATACCGATGACAAAGGGAACAACGTATGTTGTTATGCGGTTTGACCGATAAAGATCTTCGTAGAATATGTAGGAGCCAATATGAGCATCCGGGTTCCGCTATTGGTTATTGACCAGAGATGTGTCTCGGTCATGTCTACATTGTTCTCGAACCCGTAGGGTCCGCACGCTTAAGGTTTCAATGACAGTTATATTATGAGTTTATGAGTTTTGATGTACCGAAGGAGTTCGGAGTCCCGGATGAGATCGGGGACATGACGAGTAGTCTCGAAATGGTTGAGACGTAAAGATCGATATATTGGACGACTGTATTCGGACATCGGAAAGGTTCCGAGTGATTCGGGTATTTTTCGGAGTACCGGGGAGTTACAGGAATTCGCCGGGGAGTATATGAGCCTTACTGGGCCATACGGGAATAGAGGAGAGAGACCAAAAGGAAGGAGGCGCCCCCCTCTGGTCCGAATTGGACAAGGGGTGCAGCCCACTTTTCCTTGTTCCTCCCCCCCTCTTTCCTTCTCTCCTACTCCAACAAGGGAAGGAGGAGTCCTACTCCCGGTGGGAGTAGGACTCCCCCCTTGGTGCGCCCTCCTCCTAGGCCAGCCGCCTCCCCCCTTGCTCCTTTATATACGGGGGCAGGGGGCACCCCATGGAGACAACAATTGATCTCTTGATCTCTTAGCCGTGTGCGGTGCCCCCCTCCATCATAGTCCACCTCGATAATACTGTAGCGGTGCTTAGGAAAAGCCCTGCGTCAGTAGAACATCAACATCGGCACCATGCCGTCGTGCTGACGAAACTCTCCCTCGACACTCGGCTGGATCGGAGTTAGAGGGACGTCATCAAGCTGAACGTGTGCTGAACTCGGAGGTGCCGTGCGTTCGGTACTTGATCGGTCGGATCGTGAAGACGTACGACTACATCAACCGCGTTGTGCTAACGCTTCCGCTTTCGGTCTATGAGGGTACGTAGACAACACTCTCCCCTCTTGTTGCTATGCATCACCATGATCTTGCGTGTGCGTAGGAATTTTTTTGAAATTACTACATTCCCCAACAGCGAGGACGTGGTGTGTCCGGTGTGTCGTTTGTGCGGTCGGTGAGCTGTGGATGAGCTCAAGCCGTTGGAATTCAAGCGAGAGGGGGCACGATAGAGACGTGGCCATGCGGGACTCGTCGGGCGGCGGTCTTGGTCGTCGTGGACGGCGGTGGACGGTGCTAGGGGCCAAGTGAGGGTGTCGGTGAGCTTCCAGGCGGTCGAGCTGATCCAGAGGAGGATCGGGATGAGAGGGGGAGGCAACAGAGCGGTGGCAGTAGCTCGGTGTCGACGTGTGCCAAACGCGCGCTCTGGACGCGCTCCGGACGTGCACGTAACGTGCTCGATAAAATGCTATAGTGGTCTACGATGCTCTAATGGAGTTGATATTTGACAGGATGATCAGTCCCAGTGTGGAAAGGGTGATGGACATGTTGGTTTGGCCAAATGACCAAGTGTCCCTTGAAGTTCAGAAAGCTTTGCCAAATCCTGTCATGAGCTGAAGGTGTTCGACAGAATGCTAGGGCAAGCTAGAGGACTTTCATGGATTTGAAACTTGGCAGGATGGGGTCTCTTTAGATGATAGAGATGGTGGTGGAGTTAGTTTGGCAAGGAGAGAAACTTGATAGTGCAAGTTTTACTAGAATTCAGTTCTGGACAAAACCTTCAGTGGCATGTTTGGTGGACTAAAAAGATTCCAATGGAGCTGATCTTCTGGAGTTAAGGTTTTGGTTGGAAGGACTAGAAGATGATAGAGTTTTAGAATTAATGGAGCTAGGAATATTAGGGTTGTAGTTGTAACTCAAAAATGGGACAGAACTGAAAAGAGTATGTTTCTCTCAAAATTTTCAAAAGACATAGTTAGGTTTTTGCTCAAAAGTGATTTTATAGGCATCATCTGACCTCTCATAATTTTTGTGGGATTTTGAAACAATTATTTAAAATACTTGTAGTGCAACAGAAGCATTCTAAGTATTGAAAATGCTTTTAAAAGAATTACTTGTGGCAAGTTTTATTATGAAAACATCTCCTTGAAATGATTTACACAACAAACAAGGACCACAACATTTCACAAAAATAATCTTCTATGGAGGGAAGAATTTTGTAAAACAGAAAATATAAAAGCTCTGAAATTAATAACTAAGCTCATATAGCTCAAAAAATTTATTTCTGACCAAATTTTACTTACTGAAAATATGATTAAATTTTTGGGGTGTTACAAATGTTCCATCTCCTGTAAAAGGATTAGCTAGCAGTTTCTCTATCATACCCGAAGGAATTTCAAAGTAAACATTTTCAATAGGTTCAGTAGGTTGAGGAGCAACTCTTTGCTCTACTGGTCGGTGTAAAGATACCCTGAACAAGCCCCTCAAAGGATTACTTTCCATAGTAACAAGTGACAGTAAATTTCAGCACACTATATAAATTTTTCCTTACCAAATTCCACCTACCAAAGGTGCTTCCCTCCCCGGCAACGGCGCCAGAAAAGAGTCTTGATGACTGATACGTCTCCAACGTATCTATAATTTTTGATTGCTCCATGCTATATTATCTACTGTTTTGGACATTATTGGGCTTTATTATCCACTTTTATATTATTTTTGGGACTAACCTATTAACCGGAGGCCTAGCCCAGAATTGTTGTTTTTTGCCTGTTTTAGGGTTTCAAAGAAAAGGAATATCAAACGGAGTACAAATAGAATGAAACCTTCGGGAACGTGATTTTCTCACCGAATACAAGTCAGGAGAGTTGGACCCTACGTCAAGCCACGTAACAGGAGCCCACGAGGTAGGGGGCGTGCCTACCCCCCCCCCCCAGGCGCGCCCTCCACCCTCGTGGGCCCCCAGTTGCTCCACCGACGTACTTCTTCCTCCTATATATACCCATGTACCCCCAAACGATCAGAACAGGAGCCAAAACCCTAATTCCACCACCGTAACTTTCTGTATCCATGAGATCCCATCTTGGGGCCTGTTCTGGAGCTCCGCCGGAGGGGGCATCGATCACGGAGGGCTTCTACATCAACACCATAGCCTCTCCGATGAAGTGTGAGTAGTTTACTTTAGACCTATGGGTGCATAGTTAGTAGCTAGATGGCTTATTCTCTCTTTTTGGATCTCAATACAATGTTCTCCCCCTCTCTTGTGGAGATCTATTCGATGTAATCTTCTTTTTGTGGTGTGTTTGTTGAGACCGATGAATTGTGGGTTTATGATCAAGTCTATCTATGATAATATTTGAATCTTCTCTGAATTCTTTTATGTATGATTGGTTATCTTCGAATTATCAGTTTGGTTTGGCCTACTAGATTGATCTTTCTTGCAATGGGAGAAGTGCTTAGCTTTGGGTTCAATCTTGCGGTGTCCTTTCCCGGTGACAGTAAGGGCAGCAAGGCACGCATTGTATTGTTTCCATCGAGGATAACAATATGGGGTTTTCTTCATATTGCATGAGTCTATCCCTCTACATCATGCCATCTTGCTTAAGGCGTTACTCTGTTTTTAACTTAATACTCTAGATGCATGCTGGATAGCGGTCGATGAGTGGAGTAATAGTAGTAGATGCAGGCAGGAGTCGGTCTACTTGTCTCGGACGTGATGCATATATACATGATCATACCTAGATATTCTCATAACTATGCTCAATTCTGTCAATTGCTCAACAGTAATTTGTTCACCCACCGTAGAATACTTATGCTCTCGAGAGAAGCCACTAGTGAAACCTATGGCCCCCGGGTCTATCTTTATCATATTAATCTCCTACTACTTAGTTATTTACTTTGCTATTTACTTTGTCTTTATTTTACTTTGCATCTTTATCATAAAAATATCAAAAAATATTATCTTATCATATCTATCAGATCTCACTCTCGTAAGTGGCCCTATAGGGATTGACAACCCCTATTTGCGTTGGTTGCGAGGATTTATTTGTTTTGTGCAGGTACGAGGGACTCGCGCGTAGCCTCCTACTATATTGATACCTTGGTTCTCAAAAATTGAGGGAAATACTTACGCTACTTTGCTGCATCATCCCTTCCTCTTCGGGGAAAACCAACGCAGTGCTAAAAGAGGTAGCAAGAAGGATTTCTGGCGCCGTTGCCGGGGAGGTCTACGCAAAAGTCAACGTACCAAGTACCCATCACATACCCTTATCTCCCGCATTACATTATTTGCCATTTGCCTCTTGTTTTCCTCTCCCCCCCAATTCACCCTTGCCGTTTTATTCGCCCTCTCTCTCTATCCTCCCTCTCTTTCTCTATTTGCCCCTTTTTGTCTTCTTGCCTTTTTGTTTGCCTGTGTGTTAGTTTGCTTGTTTGTCGCGATGGCTCAAGATAATACTAAATTGTGTGACTTCACCAATACCAACAACAATGATTTTATTAGCACTCCGATTGCTCCTCTTACCGATGCTGAATCTTGTGAAATTAATACTGCTTTGCTGAATCTTGTGATGAAAGATCCGTTTTCCGGCCTTCCTGGTGAAGATGCTACTACCCATCTAAATAGCTTCATTGATTTGTGTGACATGCAAAAGAAGAAAGATGTGGATAATGATATGGTCAAATTGAAGCTATTTCATTTTTTGCTTAGATATCGTGCTAAAGCTTGGTTTTCGTCTTTGCCTAAAAATAGTATTGATTCATGGAACAAGTGCAAAGATGCTTTTATCTCTAAGTATTTTCCTCCTGCTAAGATCATCTCTCTTAGAAACGATATTATGAACTTTAAGCAACTTGACCATGAACATGTTGCACAAGCTTGGGAGAGAATGAAATTAATGATACGTAATTGCCCTACTCATGGTTTAAATTTGTGGATGATTATACAAATTTTTTGTGCCGGATTGAATTTTGCTTCTAGAAATCTTTTAGATTCGGCCGTGGGAGGCACTTTTATGGAAATCACTTTAGGAGAAGCTACTAAACTCCTAGATGATATTATGGTTAATTATTCTCAATGGCATACTGAAAGATCTACTAATAAAAAGGTGCATGCGATAGAAGAAATTAATGTTTTGAGTGGAAAGATGGATGAACTTATGAAATTATTTGCTAATAAGAGTGTTTCTTCTGATCCTAATGATATGCCCTTGTCTACTTTGATTGAGAATAATAATGAATCTATGGATGTGAATTTTGTTGGTAAGAACAATTTTGGTAATAATGCGTATAGAGGAAATTTCAATCCTAGGCCTTATCCTAGTAATCCCTCTAATAATTATGGTAATTCCTACAACAATTCTTATGGAAATTATAATAAGATGCCCTCTGATTTTGATTCTAATATTAAAGAATTTATTACTTCGCAAAAGAATTTTAATGCTATGATTGAAGAAAAATTGCTTAAGATTGATGATTTGGCTAGGAACGTTGATAGAATTGCTCTTGATGTTGATTCTTTGAAACTTAGATCTATTCCACCTAAGCATGATATCAATGAGTCTCTCAAAGCCATGAGAATTTCCATTGACGAGTGCAAAGAAAGAACCGCTAGGATGCGTGCTAAGAAAGATGCCTTTATAAAAGCGTGTTCTTCTAGTTCCTATGAAAATAATGATGAAGATCTAAAAGTTATTGATGTGTCCCCTATTAAATCTTTGTTTTGCAATATGAATCTTGATAATGATGGGACTGAATATGATCCACCTTTACCTAGAAGGCGTTCCAAGAATTCTGAATCTTTTGATCTTGATGCTAAATTTGATAAAAGTGGGATTGAAGAAATTAAAACCCTAGATGTTGCTAAACCCACTATTATGGATTTCAAGGAATTTAACTATGAAAATTGCTCTTTGATTGATTGTATTTCCTTGTTGCAATCCGTGCTAAATTCTCCTCACGCTTATAGTCAAAATAAAGCGTTTACTAAACATATCGTTGATGCCTTGATGCAATCTTATGAAGAAAAACTTGAATTGGAAGTTTCTATCCCTAGAAAACTTTATGATGAGTGGGAACCAACTATTAAAATTAAAATTAAAGATCATGAATGCTATGCTTTATGTGATTTGGGTGCTAGTGTTTCCACGATTCCAAAGACTTTGTGTGATTTGTTAGGTTTCCGTGATTTTGATGATTGCTCTCTAAACTTGCACCTTGCGGATTCCACTATTAAGAAACCTATGGGAAGAATTAATGATGTTCTTATTGTTGCAAATAGGAATTATGTGCCCATAGATTTTATTGTTCTTGACATAGATTCCAATCCTTCATGTCCTATTATTCTTGGTAGACCTTTCCTTAGAACGATTGGTGCAATTATTGATATGAAGGAAGGAAATATTAGATTCCAATTTCCATTAAGGAAAGGCATGGAACACTTTCCTAGAAAGAAAATTAAATTACCTTATGAATCTATTATGAGAGACACTTATGGATTGCCTATGAAAGATGGCAATACCTAGATCTACTCTGGCTTGTTATGCCTAGCTAGGGGCGTTAAACGATAGCGCTTGTTGGGAGGCAACCCAATTTTATTTTTATTCCTTGCTTTTTCCTCCTGCTTAGTAATAAATAAATTATTTAGCCTCTGTTTTGGTTGTGTCTTTTTGTGTTTAATTAGTGTTCGTACCAAGTAGAACCGTTGGGAAGACTTGGGGAAAATCTTGTTGAACTTGCTGTAAAAAATAGAAACTTTAGCTCTCACGAGAACTTCTGTCATTTTTATTTGGAAAGTGATATTTAGTTAATTCTTTTTGAAGATGATTAATAGATAAATTACTCACGTCCTTCAATTTATTTTAGAATTTTGGTGGTTCCAGATCTTGCGCTAGCTACAGATTACTACAGACTGTTCTGTTTTTGACAGATTCTGTTTTGCATGTGTTGTTTGCTTATTTTGATGAATCTATGGCTAGTAAATTAGTTTATAAACCATAGAGAAGTTGGAATAAAGTAGGTATAACACCTATATAAATAAAGAATGAGTTCATTACAGTACCTTGAAGTGGTCTTTTGTTTTCTTTCGCTAACGGAGCTCACGAGATTTTCTACTTTAAGTTTTGTGTTCTGAAGTTTTCAAGTTTTGGGTAAAGATTTGATGGATTATGGAACAAGGAGTGGCAAGAACCTAAGCTTGGGGATGCCCATGGCACCCCCAAGATAATCTAAGGACACCTAAAAGCCAAAGCTTGGGGATGCCCCGGAAGGCATCCCCTCTTTCGTCTACTTCTATCGGTAACTTTACTTGGAGCTATATTTTTATTTACCACATGATATGTGTTTTGCTTGGAGCGTCTTGTATGATTTGAGTCTTTGCTTGTTAGTATACCACAATCATCCTTGCTGTACACACCTTTTGAGAGAGCCATACATGATTTGGAATTTGTTAGAATACTCTATGTGCTTCGCTTATATCTTTTGAGTTATATAATTTTGCTCTAGTGCTTCACTTATATCTTTTAGAGCACGATGGTGGATTTGTTTTATAGAAACTATTGATCTCTCATGCTTCACTTATATTATTTTGAGAGTCTTAATAGCATGGTAATTTGCTTAAAATCCTAATATGCTTGGTATGCAAGATTAATAATAAAACTTTCCTATGAGTGTGTTGAATACTAAGAGAAGTTTGATGCTTGATGATTGTTTTGAGACATGGAGGTAATAATATCGAAGTCGTGCTAGTTGAGTAGTTGTGAAATTGAGAAATACTTTTGTTGAGGTCTGCAAGTCCCGTAGCATGCACGTATGGTAAACGTTATGCAACAAATTTGAAACATGAGGTGTTATTTGATTGTCTTCCTTATGAGTGGCGGTCAGGGACGAGCGATGGTCTTTTCATACCAATCTATCCCCCTAGGAGCATGCGCGTAGTACCGAGGTTTTTGATGACTTGTAGATTTTTGCAATAAGTATGTGAGTTCTTTATGACTAATGTTGAGTCCATGGATTATACGCACTCTCACCCTTCCATCCTTGCTAGCCTCTTCGGTACCGTGCATTGCCCTTTCTCACATTAAGAGTTGGCGCAAACTTCGCCGGTGCATCCAAACCTCGTGATATGATACGCTCTTTCACACATAAACCTCCTTATATCCTCAAAACAGCCACCATACCTACCTATTATGGCATTTCCATAGCCATTCCGAGATATATTGCCATGCAACTTTCCATCATTCTGTTCATCATGGCACATTCATCATTGTCATATTGCTTAGCATGATCATGTAGTTGGCATAGTATTTGTGGCAAAGCCACCGTTCATAATTCTTTCATACATGTCACTCTTGGTTCATTGCATATCCCGGTACACCGCCGGAGGCATTCATATAGAGCCATCTTTGTTCTAGTATTGAGTTGTGATCATTGAGTTGTAAATAAATAGAAGTGTGATGATAATCATTTTCTAGAGCATTATCCCAAGTGAGGAATATAAAAAAAGAGGAAAGGCCATAAAAAAGAGAAGGCCCAAAAAAAGAGAAAGGCCATAAAAATGGCCAAAGAAAAAAAATAAGAGAAAAAGAGAGAAGGGACAATGTTACTATCCTTTGTCACACTTGTGCTTCAAAATAGCGCCATGATCTTCATAGTAGAGAGTCTCTCATGTTATCACTTTCATATACTAGTGGGAATTTTTCATTATAGAACTTGGCTTGTATATTCCAACAATGGGCCTCCTCAAGTGCCCTAGGTCTTCGTGAGCAAGCAAGTTGGATGCACACCCACTAGTTTCTTTTGTTGAGCTTTCATACATTTATAGCTCTAGTGCATCCGTTGCATGGCAATCCCTACTCCTTGCATTAACATCAACCGGTGGGCATCTCCATAGCCCATTGATTAGCCTCGTTGATGTGAGACTTCCTCCTTTTTGTCTTCTCCACATAAACCCCCTCATTATATTCTATTCCACCTATAGTGCTATGTCCATGGCTCGCGCTCATATATTGCGTGAAAGTTTATAGGTTTGAGATTACGAAAGAATGAAACAATTGATTGGCTTGCCATCGGGGTTGTGCATGATGATAGCATTCTTGTGTGACGAAAATGAAACATGACTAAACCATATGATTTTGTAGGGATGAACTTTCTTTGGCCATGTTATTTTGAGAAGACATAATTGCTTAGTTAGTATGCTTGAAGTATTATCATTTTTATGTCAATATGAACTTTTGTCTTGAATCTTTTGGATCTGGATATTCATACCACAATTAAGAAGAATTACATTAAAATTATGCCAAGTAGAACTCCGCATCAAAAATTCTGTTTTTAGCATTTACCTACTCGAGGACGAGCATGAATTAAGCTTGGGGATGCTTGATACGTCTCCAACGTATCTATAATTTTTTATTGCTCCATGCTATATTATCTACTGTTTTGGACATTATTGGGCTTTATTATCCAATTTTATATCATTTTTGGGACTAACCTATTAACCGGAGGCCCAGCCCAGAATTGTTGTTTTTTGCCTGTTTTAGGGTTTCGAACAAAAGGAATATTAAACGGAGTCCAAACGGAATGAAACCTTCGGGAACGTGATTTTCTCACCGAATACAACTCAAGAGACTTGGACCCTACGTCAAGCCACGTAATAGGAGCCCACGAGGTAGGGGGCACGCCTACCCCCCCCCCCCAGGTGCGCCCTCCACCCTCGTGGGCCCCCTGTTGCTCCACTGACGTACTTCTTCCTCCTATATATACCCACGTACCCCCAAACGATCCGAATAGGAGCCAAAACCCTAATTCCACCGCCGTAACTTTCTGTATCCACGAGATCCCATCTTGGGGCCTGTTCCGAAGCTCCGCCGGAGGGGGCATCAATCATGGAGGGCTTCTACATCAACACCATAGCCTCTCCGATGAAGTGTGAGTAGTTTACTTCAGACCTACGGGTCCATAGTTAGTAGCTAGATGGCTTCTTCTCTCTTTTTGGATCTCAATACAATGTTCTCCCCCTCTCTTGTGGAGATCTATTCAATGTAATCTTCTTTTTGCAATGTGTTTGTTGAGACCGATGAATTGTGGGTTTATGATCAAGTCTATCTATGAATAATTTTTGAATCTTCTCTGAATTCGTTTATGTATGATTGGTTATCTTTGAATTATCAGTTTGGTTTGGCCTACTAGATTGATCTTTCTTGCAATGGGAGAAGTGCTTAGCTTTGGTTTCAATCTTGCGGTGTCCTTTCCCGGTGACAACAAGGGTAGCAAGGCACGTATTGTATTGTTGCCATCGAGGATAACAAGATGGGGTTTTCTTCATATTGCATGAGTCTATCCCTCTACATCATGTCATCTTGCTTAAGGCGTTACTCTGTTTTTAACTTAATACTCTAGATGCATGCTGGATAGCGGTCGATGAGTGGAGTAATAGTAGTAGATGCAGGCAGGAGTCGGTCTACTTGTCTCGGACATGATGCCTATATACATGATCATACCTAGATTTTCTCATAACTATGCTCAATTCTGTCAATTGCTCAACAGTAATTTGTTCACCCACCGTAGAATACTTATGCTCTCGAGAGAAGCCACTAGTGAAACCTATGGCCCCCGGGTCTATCTTTATCATATTAATCTCCTACTACTTAGTTATTTACTTTTCTATTTACTTTGCCTTTATTTTACTTTGCATCTTTATCATAAAAATACCAAAAATATTATCTTATCATATCTATCGGATCTCACTCTCATAAGTGCCCTATAGGGATTGACAACCCCTATTTGCGTTGGTTGCGAGGATTTATTTGTTTTGTGCAGGTACGAGGGACTCGCGCGTAGCCTCCTACTGGATTGATACCTTGGTTCTCAAAAACCGAGGGAAATACTTACGCTACTTTGCTGCATCATCCCTTGCTCTTCGGGGAAAACCAATGTAGTGCTAAAAGAGGTAGCAATGACCCACAAGTATAGGGGATCTATCATAGTCCTTTCGATTAGTAAGAGTGTCGAACCCAACGAGGAGCAGAAGGAAATGATAAGTAGTTTTCAGTAAGGTGTTCTCTGCAAGCACTAAAATTATCGATAACAGATAGTTTTGTGATAAGGTAATTTGTAACAGGTAACAAGTAATAAAAGTAAATAAGGTGTAGCAAGATGGCCCAATCCTTTTTGTAGCAAAGGACAAGCTTGGACAAACTCTTGTATAAAGGAAAGCGCTCCCGAGGACATATGGGAATTATTGTCAAGCTAGTTTTCATCATGCTCATATGATTCGCGTCCGTTACTTCGATAATTTGATATGTGGGTGGACCAGTGCTTGGGTACTGCCCTTCCTTGGACAAGCATCCCACTTATGATTAACCCCTCTTGCAAGCATCCACAACTACAAAATAAGTATTAAGGTAAACCTAACCATAGCATGAAACATATGGATCCAAATCAACCCCTTACGAAGCAACACATAAACTAGGGTTTAACCTTCTGTCACTCTAGCAAACCATCATCTACTTATTACTTCCGAATGCCTTCCTCTAGGCCCAAACAACGGTGAAGTGTCATGTAGTCGACGTTCACATGACACCACTAGAGGAAAGACAACATACATCTCATCAAAATATCGGACGAATACCAAATTCACATGACTACTTATAACAAGACTTCTCCCATGTCCTCGGAAACAAGCATAACTACTCACAAATCATATTCATGTTCATAATCAGAGGGGTATTAATATGCATAAAGGATCTGAACATATGATCTTCCACCAAATAAACCAACTAGCATCAACTACAAGGAGTAATCAACACTACTAGCAACCTAGAGGTATCAATGAGGTTTTGAGACAAAGATTGGATAGAAGAGATGAACTTTGGTTTGAGATGAGATCGTGTTGGTGAAGATGTTGATGGAGATTGACCCCCTCCCGATGAGAGGATCGACGGTGATGACGATGATGATGATTTCCCCCTCTCGGAGGGATGTTTCCCCGACAGAACAGCTCCGCCGGAGCCCTAGATTGGTTCTGCCAAGGTTCCGCCTTGTGGCTGCGGAGTTCCGTCCCGAGAGCTTGCTTCTGATGTTTTCCATGACGAAAGACTTCATATAGCCAAAGATGGGCACCGGAGGCCTGCCAGGGAGCCCACGAGGCAGGGGGCGCACCCAGGGGGTAGGGCGCGCCTCCCACCCTCGTGGACGGTGGGTGGCCCCCCTCCGGTGCTCTCTTCGCCCAATATTTTTTATATAATCCAAAACTGACTTCCGTGGAGTTTCAGGAATTTTGGAGTTGTGCAGAATAGGTTTCTAATATTTGCTCCTTTTCCGGCCCAGAATTCCAGCTGTCGGCATGCTCCCTCTTCATGTAAACCTTATAAAATAAGAGAGAATAGGCATAAGTATTGTGAGATAATGTGTAATAACAGCCCATAATGCAATAAATATTGATATAAATGCATGATGCAAAATGGACGTATCATGGCACCTGGTCCTCCTCATCGCTGCAAGAGTTGGCGGACTCCTCCTCGTCGGAGGATCCAGATGTCGTTGAGAAAGATGGCCCCGGAGAGTGGCGCCAGTAGCGCCAATATGCGGAGGCGATCTGCAACCACAGCCGCCTGCCGGCGCAGAGAACCATGACTTGGGCATGGTGTGGAGACGGTGGTGTCACCGGCACCGGAGTAGAGAGGAGTGAAGAGGATTGGAGAGTGTTGTGGTGTGCATGGAGACGGAGTCCTGCTTAAATAGGCATGGCGGCCAGGTGAAGGGACTGGAAACCGTCTTCGAAGAGGTGCAGCGGCTAAAGTAGGCTTCTCGGTCTATTGAAGAAACACCTCTCGCTCGTCCGGTTGCGTCTCTGACCGGAATCAACATCGTGAAGTGACGTCCGCTCTGGAGCGGCTTTGACGGCATGAATGCACAGCAACCGCTTTGCGCTGGAGAGTTTTTTAGGTGGAAGGGTTTTCAGGTGGGACCGGGTTAACAGATACGTGCGTGGGAGCAGTCTGTACACCTGCAAAGCCTCCGTGGTTTGCCTCCGATTTGCAGAAATCGGATGCCCGGACTAGTCTGCGGACCGATGGGGGACCGTGCTGAATGGAAAAATGGGTTCGGACCACTTAGTCCAAACGGATGCGAATGGTTTGAGGGTTAAGGTTGGAGATGCCTTTAGTACAATAAGATGAAGGGCAAATAATGGAAATCTTCTTAAGACCATATTTTGCACAACTGTGACCAACCCCACTCAAATCTTTGTTGATATGATAGATCTTAAGGGAAAGAGCTCTGTATATGTTTCAGAGATTGAAAACATCCGACCTGGATTCTAATGGCCTAGATTTTAAAGAACATCCCCTGAAGTGGTAACTTCGGCAAGAATTTGGTTATCTGATAGAAGAGTTGCCACTGAAGACGGAGAGTTGAATCTATACAAGAAGCCAGTAGGAGGCCTTTAGTTTCAACATGAGGAGGGGAGTTGACTGTGTCACATCAATCCAAGATCATAACATTTGATTTATGGCCCTCCTTTTTGTTTTTGAAGAGCAAATGATTTTATTGTTGATAGGGATGGCAGTTTTACCCATGGGCATGGGTACCCGTGGGTACCCTACCCGAAAACAACGGGCATGGGCAAGACTTGGAGAGATTTTGTACCCACAGGTAATGGGTATCCATACCCGCAGAATGTATGGGTAGGGCATGGGTATGAACTTGTGCCCATGGGTAACCCAATGAATACCCATAAAATAATAATAAATGAAAATAATTCCTATGACATGTGGGTCAACATCCAACTCCTATGGCCCCACTCTAAATCTTGTATTCTTTAAACCGTCCATAGCTCACAGGCCCGTAATCACCTACTCGACACTCCTCCTACGTCCTATGTGACTCCCCAAAAAGATGAAATATCGATTATCGAATCTTCTCTGTTGGACTATCGTCCAACTCTCAATCAAGTGATCCCCAATTCCCACCACCGCCTGCCACTGTGTCGGCTTCCACCAACCGTTGCTCGTACTCCCTTATGCTCCCAAGAGGCCACCCACGTGAGGAGGCCGTGGAAGTGATATACTGCTCACCCATCATCACTTAATTTTTAAACTCATTTCTCCACCTTTTAAAAATTTAAATGTTATACATTATATCCACTAGGTACCCATTGGGTATAGGATACCCGATGGGTATGAGCATGGGTGTCAATTTATGCCCATGTGTATTGAAATGGGTGGGTATAGAAAGTTTCTGTGGGTATGAGTTTGGGCAGAAGGAGGTTATTGTAGGGGAACGTAGCATGCGATTTTAAAAAAATTCCTACGGTCACGCAAGATCTATCTAGGAGATGCATAGCAATGAGAGGGGGAGAGTGTGTCCACGTACCCTCGTAGACCGAAAGCGGAAGCGTTAGGTTAACACGGTTGATGTAGTAGAACGTCTTCACGATCCAACCATCCAAGTACCGAACGTATGGCACCTCTGTGTTTAGCACACGTTCAGCTCAATGACGTCCCTCGAACTCTTGATCCAGCAGAGGGTCGAGGGAGAGTTCCACGCAGGGCTTCGCCTAAGCACTACGACACTATGACCGTAGGAGTAGACTGTGGAGGGGGGCACCGCACATGGCTAAGAACAATTGTTGTGCCTTTGGGGTGCCCCCTGCCCCCGTATATAAAGGAGGGGAGGATGAGGAGGCTGGCCATAGGGGTGGCGCGCCATGGGGGGAGTCCTACTAGGACTCCACTCCTAGTAGGATCCCCCCTTTCCTTCCAACGGAGAGGGGGAAAGGGAAAAGGGGGGGGAGGGAGAAGGAAAGGGGGTCGCGCCCCCACCCCTTGTCCAATTCGGATTGGGCAGGGGGAGGCGCACACCTCCTCCTGTGGCCTTCCTCCCTCTCTCCACTATGGCCCATTAGGCCCATTAACTTTCCCCGGGGGGTTCCGGTCACCCCTCCGGTACTCCGGTATGTACCCGATACACTCCGGAACCCTTCCGGTGTCCGAATACTACCTTCCAATATATCAATCTTTACCTCTCGACCATTTCGAGACTCCTCGTCATGCCCGTGATCTCATCTGGGACTCCGAACAAACTTCAGTCACCAAAACACATAACTCATAATACAAATCGTCATTGAACGTTAAGCGTGCGGACCTTACGGGTTCGAGAACTATGTAGACATGACCGAGACACATCTCCAGTCAATAACCAATAGCGGAACCTGGATGCTCATATTGGTTCCTACATATTCTACGAAGATCCTTATCGGTCAAACCGCAATCACAACATATATTATTCCCTTTGTCATCGGTATGTTACTTGCCCGAGATTCAATCATCGGTGTCATCATAGCTAGTTCAATCTCGTTACCGGCAAGTCTCTTTACTCATTCCGTAATGCATCATCCCACAACTAACTAATTAGTCACATTGCTTGAAAGGCTTATTATGATGTGCATTACCGAGAGGGCCCAGAATACCTCTCTGATACTCAGAGTGACAAATCCTAATCTCGATCTATGCCAAGCCAAGAAACACCTTTGGAAGCACCTGTAGAGCATCTTTATAATCACCCAGTTACGTTGTGACATTTGATAGCACACAAGGCGTTCCTCCGGTATTCGGGAGTTGCATAATCTCATAGTGAAAGGAATATGTATAAGTCATGAAGAAAGCAATAGCAATAAAACTTAACGATCATTATGCTAAGCTAATGGATGGGTCTTGTACATGTGATCCCGTTCATCAAATGACAACACATGTCTATGGTTAGGAAACTTAACCATCTTTGATTAACGAGCTAGTCTAGTAGAGGATTACTAAGGACATGGTGTTTTGTGTATGTATCCACATATGTATCAAGTTTCCGGTTAATACAATTCTAGCATGAATAATGAACATTTATCATGATATAAGGAAATATAAAATAACAAATTTATTATTGCCTCTAGGGCATATTTCCTTTAGTTATACCCGCCCATACCCTATCCATTGCCATCCCTAATTGTTGAAAACACAATTTAGGGATGCGCATGCAGGTGTTGGTGCTGATATTTCAAAAACCTATAACACATGTAGTTCTCTTATGCTCCTAAATTTCCTGTTAATTATGTATTGTGTGGCAGTAGTTCTAGACATCTATTAATTAAGGAGATGCACCCAGACTGCTTTTTAAGGCCCTCCTATTCGTTGCATATATATGGTCATTTTGTTGCATGTTATGCTAACAAAAAGGGGAAGGATGCTACCTAATACTCCCTCCGTCCGCAACACTTATTTTGGGACGTGAGAGAGTATAAGAAGCACATAGCGTAACATTCTATGACTTCGACCATACTGTGAGGGCACGTTACACCTAGAATTGATGATAGAAAGCAGCCCTTATTTAGCATGATCATCAACACCTAATGAGCATAATATGCAACAGGATTTGTTTACCATGGACATGAATGAACTTCTGTAAGATGGAAAATTTGTAGGCATTGGTCTGCTTTTGATCCACAAATACCGGTGGGGTAGTTTGCTGTAATAGCAGACGTGGAGAAAAGAACAATTCTTAGTTGCAAAAGATGAGAAGATCACATGAATCTGAAGGTACACATCATCAATAGGTTGGTCAAACTGCATAATGTCAAAATCAATAGCCTATCGTTATTTCAACCCGTTCACAATATAATGAAGAACATAAGATAAGACGCGAGTATCGTTCGCAATATATCCAAGGCACCAAAATATCAAGAAAATATACAATATTAAACCTGTGAAATTACCCGAGTGCCCAAATATACAAATGATAGAAGAAAATACAAAAAGGATAGAAATATGTATAATATTAGACTTTATTTCTCTATTTCATTGATGCACGTTAGACTACATCAAACCTCAAAAGTATGGCACCAACTCCAAACATGCCATTATCTGAAATATTTTTCACGCGGAAGATCCTTTCAACCCCATTCTTATCTATAGAAAAGTTATTTTGCCCAAGTGTAAGGCCAATATCTAATTTTCAGAAATGCCTACCAGCTCTGTACGTGATTTTTGCCATGGCCCTTTTTATTTGCTGCCTAGGTTTCCTGGAGGGCCAAAAATCATAGTGGCATCCACGCCATCGTCCTGTGGTGCAAGGGAGGCATGAAGGTGTGTGTATGACCAAGGGAAAACAAATGGATTGCACTTTTAGTACGTGTGTACCTTGAACCTCCACCAATGATGATTCCATCGCCCGCCCATCCGAGTCGCCCAGAACCTTCCTGATCGTTCTGTTATTGCTTCATCTCCTAGTTTTCCCAGTTCTGCTTGCCCATGATTTTCACTAAGCTTGGCACAAACCAAAGAGGGGATCGGCATACGTTTTGTTATTGCTTCATCTCCAAACTTTTCCAGTTATGCTTGCCCATGATTTCCACTAAGCTGGGCACAAACCGAAAGAGGGAATCGACATATCGTTCTGTTATTGCTTTATCTCCAAGCTTTTTCATTTTTGCTTGCCCATGTTTATTTTTGCTAACCTCAGCACAAAAAGAAAAGGGGATCAGCAGAGCGAGAAAGCGTCGAGCTTTCTCAAGGAGCTCGGCCAAGGGCATTGAAGATGGATGTGATTGTGGCGCGAGGATGAGAATCCAAGACCTTTTTTAAGAGGGAATGAAATTCTATGATCTTTTAGGCCGCGGCAGTGTAGGGTTTAGACTCGTAATATCCTTCTTACATATAGGCACGTGATGGATTAGGACTCTGTATCTCCTAATCAATACACTTGTCTTTTAGCCAAATAAACATGGTTTGCATGTACTTTTTTTTACGCCTTTTATAATCAATCAATCCCAATCGGTGCTTCCTTCCGTTTACGATGTATCTTATTTTAGATGCTTATTATGCATAGACGTGACGGTTCAATATCCTGGATCGCATATGCTAGCATGTTACCCAAATAACTTTAAATCTTAGCCATTATTATTCTGATCAAACGGTGGTAATAATATTAGCATATGTGGATAAATGTGGTGTCTCGTTTGTCTTTTGTTTTCATAATATAATAGATAGATACTCTAAGCTTGTCTTCATCTTTGTATGTTTACCTGTTCCATTGGTTGATCTTGCTCTGTCACTCTTGCTCTGCCACACTAAATCAACTTGTATAATCTACCATTTCTAGTAAGGTGAGCTGCTACCTCCCCTCCATTTTAACTACTCTTCTTCGCACATCCTCTTCCCTCGCAGCCATCTCCCTCTCCTCCTCGGCGGTGAACGGCGGCGGCAACGTGCATGGCTCGTATCCGGCCACATACATCTCCCTGGACTCCATCATGAACTCCCTGTCCCGGCCTTGGGCGGAGCAGGCCATGGACTCGGGGCAGAGCTCCACGGCGTTCTCCGGCACGGTGGGCTTGTACCGGAGCAGGGCAGCGTACTGGGTGAGCACGTGCAACATGTAGTCGTAAACGTAGTCCATGCTCATCTCCTCCCTCGCGAACCCGCTGCCCTCCTTGCCCATGCGCTGGGCCAGCGCCGGATGCCCGTTCCCCCAGTCGACGGCGAACTTGACCGCGCGGCACTTGTCCCTGGGGTCGATGGGCCAGTAGTGGCGGCCGGCGACGAGCCCCCGGGAGAAGAAGTCCTCGAAGGGCGTGTCGATGGCCAGCATCGGCGAGTCGCATGCGAGAATGTACTTCTCGCTCACCGACCACGACCGCCCCTGCACGTAGATCTTGTACCTGTACCGGCACTGCTCCGCCAGGTTGGAGCCCTTGAAGCCGTTCCGGTTGGCGGCGCCCCAGTCCAGCGCGAACAGCCGCGCGTTCCAGTCTTTGCCGGCGGCGGAATCGTTGCTGCAGCGGAAGAGGTCGCGGCGCGCTTCCGACACGTGAGGGTTGCCCTTCCAGAACGCGTACGGCTCCCTGTCCGGCCAGGGGAGCCGCGCGTTCTCCTTGGCGATCTCCTTCATGAGCGGCCCCCATGGACGGATGTTGACCTCCGGCCAGCCCCAGAAGGACCAGTCCGGGAAGAGGACCTCGACCGAGGTGCCGTCCTTGCAGTAGCGGAAGAGCGGCGGCGCGGCGGAGGTGTCCGGGTAGTCGGCGGCGCGCAGCTCCGGCATGTCCTCGCAGTTGAACATGAGGTCGAGGTCCGGGACGCGGCCTGGGTAGCGGGCGAGCAGCTGCGCGATCCCCCACTGCGTGAATAGGTCCCGCGTCTGGAACACGCGGTGGTACGTCTCCACGTACGCGCGCCCGAAGACCACCGTCAGCCGGAACGCTGCGTTCGGCTGGCCGTGCTCCACCGCCTCCCTGCTGATCCCCTTCTCGCGCCACGGCGCAAGGTCCGAGTGGATGTGCCTGAAGTAGTCCGGGCACGAAGGCGGCCGCGGCACGGGCCGTTCCGGCGCCGCTGGAGATGGCGATGCAGCCGGTGGTGGCATTGCCCCACGGGGGCGACGGCATAGTGGCGTAGACGACGATGACGTCCCGTTGCCGCAGCTGAAGGGTATGGGCACGGGCGGTGACGAGCGTTGGCGGCGGGGAGGATGGCGCCAACGACGGCTGGTGCCGCCGGTGCCGCTGCCGTTGCCCCGCAGGAACGACTGGCCGATCGTTTCAGCACGCATGTACAAGAGCAGAGGGATGAGTACAGCACATTGTAGTATGATGAGAAAATTTAGGGCTGTCCCAGTTAATATGAACAGTCTATTTCACGTCATCCGATGGCTTGTTGTATTACTATTACCTCTTGAAAGTTGAAACGTAAAATATGAACGAGAATCCTATAGGGTTATTATATGGACTTTGAAAGGTAAATATGGACAACAATCCTATAGGGTTATTATATGGACTTTTTTCCTTTTTTCCTTTATTTATACAGATATAAGGAAAAAAATATTTTGTGTCATTAAAGCATTGTGCTACCTACGGAAATGTATCTTGCATAGTTCTAAAATTTTCATGTGTGGTGCCTAAGGAATCTGCCCACACGCCCATAACTGCCACACGTGTGGGCGTTAAGAAATCTGCCGACATGTTTTGTGTGGTGTTTAAAAGGACCAGCCCACACGTCTGTGTGTGGGCAAAACAATTAGCGCCCACACGTCTTTTTTCCCTCCCGGTTCCTCTTACACGCATGCGTGTGGACGAAATAGATAACGCCCATACGTCCGGTACGTCAGGCCTCGTACCTCGTGGTCCCGCACGCCCCACGTGACACTTTACCGCGCGCCCCGCAGTTGCCATGGGCCGGACCCTCGTCCATGTTCGTTTAAGTGCAGTTGTCATGTCGCTGAACTACGGTTGCCATGTCGGATAACTACAGTTGCCATGTTTACTCAACTGCAGTTGCCATCTCAGGTCAAAGTTCCAGATTGCCATTTTTTGGACAACTACAGCTGTTGCCATGTGTGGTCTGGTCTACTGCAGTTGCCATGATTTCAAAACTTTAGGAGTTTCCATCAACTAACACTAGGCAGTTGCCATGTAGCGCTACAAAAAAAGGCATGGCAAAAAACATGTTCGGGTAAAAGAGAGAGTTGACATGTGCTCACAAGCACGCTAGGGCAGTTGCCATTTAAAAAGAAAAAGTTGCCATCTGCTTACGTGCATGCTAAGGCAGTTTGCCATGTACCATGCAAAACATATGACAACTGACATGTTCGGGTAAAAAAAAGAGAGAGTTGTCATCTACTTGCAATCATATTAGGGCAGTTGCCATGTACGCTGTAAAACGCATGGCAACTGGCAGCTTGGGTGTGGGAGAGGAGGCGGGTGTGTGGGCGAGATGACAAACGACCACACACCAGTCCTTGTGCGTGACTGAAAAACTGGTGTGTGGGTGAACTGCTAAACGCCCACACACCGGCCCCTCCGTGTGGTAAAATGAATGTGTGGGCGACCTCTCTTACACACCACACACGCGAATTGTCCTACGTGGCATACAAAATCAGCTAATTTGTGCCAAGATTCGTGCAGAAGTTACTGGACGGTGATGGAGGCGTGTGGACGAGTTGGCTAACGCCCACACGTGTGGGCGTTAGCATTTTCGTTTTTTAACATCAGTATGAACACAAAGCGCTCGTACACACGCGCATACACTCATCCCTATGAACGCACACACGCACAACCTATCCTTATGAGCACCTTCGAAAGACTGAGCCGGCATATCATCTTAAAATTTACGAAGTCACCGTAGGCAGCTTGTCATCGACGGGAACATCTCCTCTAAAATTTTCATGTTATTCTCTGCATGTCACGCTCCCTAACATTATATCATTCTCGAGCGTGAAATGTTATTGTGCTACAAAAGGAAATATACGTGGATAGTGAACAGATGTGCTATTTTTATCACACAAAAAATGTAAATTTCATATGAGCAGTGTCACGCGTTGACTAACGTTTTTTTTTTTAAGATCGTCGCCTCGCGAGCCATCAGATCTGGCTGATTAAATAGTTCTCTCACCTCGTGGGAGGTAAGAGGGACCATCTTAAAAGAATTCTTGTTGTATTCATTACGGAACTCATTTGCTTAATCTAGGAGTAGTTCATATGTAACCAAATTAACTAGCTAGGTGTGCTTAAGAGTTACTTCGCTTTTGAGCTTGCATGCTCCGATTATGTTATACAGTATCTTGCAAAGTGCAGACGGCTACAGTAAGTCGGCAGAACTTAGCCATCAGCCGATGGACTGAAAAGAGGCAACAGTTTCCACGGGACGCAAGAATTCTACGTGTCCTCCTGTAGTTAGGCAATGCATGATGTTACGCACGGTGCACTTGGCCACTAGCTAGAATCAGAACCTTGCTGGAATATCTTCTGTGAAGTAGAGCTAAACACGTCGTCGTCCAGTCCTTTGGTGCCGTACGTTGTGCTGCCTGGTCTGCTCATTCCTCGTACTAATCAGGGATTCAGGGGTCATCTTTACGTATACACATTGGCCGTCAAGGCCTGCAGCCTGCTGTTTTTGGCACTTCGTCTTGCAAGTGGGGGAGCATGCATGTGGGCCCAGGATTAATAGCCGATCACTTCCGGATTGATCTAGCAGGTCATCGGTTTTAAGTGGCGGTGGTTCAAGGGAAGCTGATTTTGACCGCAGCTATGAAATTTCCTAGCACTTGCAGGTACACCCTCCCCACACACGTTTTCTGTTAAAGGTATACTCATTATATACTTGGTGGAACTTTTTGCTGATTTCGCCATCAATATATCGTTTACATCGCTCTCAGGACTCTTATCACAAAGTCAAGACAATGGACCATATTTTGTGGAACTTCCATGCGTACGTGGGCTGGTACAAATGGAAGTTAGATCGCACAAAACTTAGCGAGTACTCTCTCCGTCATAAAATAAGTATAGTTAATTTAGTATAAAGTTGCACTAAATTAATGATACTTATTTTGAAATGGAGAAAGTACTACTCCCTCCGTTTCTAAATATTTGTCTTTTTAAAGATTTTAAATGGACTATCACATACAGATGTACGTAAACATATTTTACAGTGTAGATTCATTCATTTTGCTATGTATGTAGTCACTTGTTGAGATCTTTAGAAAGACAAATATTTAGGAACGGAGGAAGTAGTTAGCATAATTAACGTATAAGAAAATCCTAGATGGGTTTCTCCATGCACGCGTGGTTAATTTAGACAAGAAGTAGCTTAAACATGAATTGATATGTCGAAATGTTGCAAACACTCGACTCCACATGTCAAGAGACTTAGCGATCGGATGATCTCAATGTCGGAATATAGAGTAGTAATTTGCACGGTCACGCATGAACTCTACTACGTGTCTTCTTATTCTTAGCCAGCCTGGCACGTATTACGCATGCAGCTGACTTGACTGAGACTTTAGTTTACTTGCTGCCAAGAAGAATTAGACACCTCACTATGCATGTCGTCACTTGGATCTCCTAATTCAGAATTACTACGCTTACGTTTGGTCATCTAATGCAATCTATGGGCACGCGGCGGTCTGACGTTTGGTCCATGTTTTTTGCCGTAGTATTTGAAAAGAAACTACGTATTGCGGCTTCTCCATCCTTCTCAGCTCCAGTTCTAGAGAACCAAGTCATGGCTCGCAAAGTCAAAGCAACGGAATATTTTGTCAGTTTCCATGCCCATGGCCGGGCCGGATCTTCTATTGGAGGGTACATTTATTCGAGATTACAATCGCACAAATATGTAGCTATAATTAATATGCAAATTCACCCGCAAAAAAAAATTAATATGCAAATATATTCGTATGATTCTTTTTTTAACATTATTCGTATGACTCTGTTAATTGCAGAGTGAATGATACAGCGATTGCTTTAATACCTAAAGTTCCTCACCCTAAGGAGCTGAAGGACTTTAGGCCAATTAGCCTATGCAATGTTGTTTATAAGATCGTGTCCAAGTGCTTAGTTAATCGACTCTGACCTCTGCTTGGGGAGCTGATTTCGGTGAACCAAAGTGCATTTATTCCGGGTCGCCTCATCTCGGACAACTCTATTATTGCTTTTGAGTGTATCCATCACATTCAGAGCTTGAAGGATAATGGTCGGGCGGCTTATGCTATAAACTTGATCTTTCGAAGGCATACGAGCGTGTTGATTGGGCATTCTTGGAACAGGCCCTAGGTAAATGGGGTTTTTCGGACCAGTGGATAGCATGGATTATGACATGTGTTAAATCAGTAAGATACTCGGTAAAATTCAATGGGAAACTTTTGGAGGTGTTTACCCCTTCTAGGGGACTTCGACAAGGTGACCCACTATCCTCGTTTTTATTCCTATTTATTGCTGATGCCTTGTCTGCCCTGATCTCTAAATCAGTGGACGAGGGGAATTTGAAGGGGGTGAGTATTTGTCGTGGTGCGCCGATCATATCTCACCTCCTGTTTGCGGATGACACTATGCTGTTTTTCGAAGCTTCAGGCGAACAAGCAAATATTGTAAAAGGTCTGTTGAACACTTATTCCTCGGCGACGGGTCAACTCATTAACCCCGAGAAGTGTTCCATTTTTTTCCGGACAATTGCAATGAGCCGGTGGCGGAAGAGGTGAAGAGCATTCTGGAGATAACACAACACGTGTTCGAGCCAAAGTATTTAGGCCTTCCTGTGCCAGAGGGAAGAGTGCACAAGGGGCAGTTTGAAACGATACAGGAAAGGCTAAGAAAGAGGCTAGTTGACTGGAGTGAACAATACATGTCAGTTGGAAACAAGGAGATCTTGATAAAGGCCGTGGCTCAAGCAATCCCCACTTATGTCATGAGCGTGTTCCGGTTACCTGCATCAGTATGTGACAACCTTACCAAGATGATGAGGTAGTACTGGTGGGGTGTGGAAAACGGTAAAAGGAAAATGGCTTGGCTAAGCTGGGAGAAAATGATGCTACCAAAAACTATGGGGGGCATGGGGTTTCGGGATATGCGGGCGTTCAACCAAGCGCTGCTGGCCAAGCAACCGTGGCGCCTATTGGACAGCCTGGACAGCCTTTGTGCTCGCTTATTGCGAGCTAAATATTACCCACGGAGTAATTTACTCGACACTGTGTTTTCCTCAAGCTCGTCAGCGGTCTGGAAAGGTATTGTTCATGGGCTGGAACTTCTAAAGAAGGGTATTATATGGCGTGTTGGCGATGGTACCTTAATCAAGACTTGGAGGGATGCTTGGATCCCAAGAGGACATAATTTTAGACCGGTCACACCAAAGAGGAACTGCCAGTTTAATTGGGTGGCTGACTTTTTGAATGAACACGGGGCATGGAATGTACAAAGGTTGAGGGAACACTTTTGGGAACTCGATGTTCGTGAGATTTTGAAGATCCGTACTTCACCACGGAATGGCCCGGATTTCCTTGCTTGGTTCCCGGAGCGGAGTGGTCAATTTTCGGTCCGGAGTGCTTATCACCTTGCAACAGAAGTTCAGTATGCGGTGGGTTTAGGCTCTTCGAGTGGGAACCCATCAGGCCGCAGACCGATTTGGCAGCGGATTTGGAGTGCAAATGTCCCTCTCAAAATGAAAATCATGGCCTGGAAAGCTGCGTCGGGGGCGCTGGCAACGAACGAATGCAAAAAGTTCAGACATATATCTATACAGGATAGTTGCCCGATCTGTGGAAGGGAGAAAGATACTAGCTTTCATGCCCGGGTGTCATGTATGCATGCAAGGGCAGTCTGGACACAAATGAGAAATATATGGAGGCTGCCCCACCACGATTTGTTAAGGGACACAGGGAAGGACTGGCTGCTGAATGTTCTGGCAAATTGTGATGACATGATGCGGGACTGCACAATCATGTTAATATGGAGGATCTGGAACCTAAGATCGGATTTAAGGCATGGGAAAGAGTCGTCTCCTCTAGCGACTACGGCTGAATTTTTTGCAGAGTTATATGAACTCGCTGAATATTTGCAGGCGTTATTCCACAGAAGAAGTTATCAAGGGCAAGATGCCCATGCTTCAGGAAGCGGACACGGTGGATCCTGCACCGTGCATTACCTTGCCGTGGCCGAGGCCGCCGCCTGGCCGAGCGGCTCTGTCTGTGGACGGAGCGTTCATGCATGCGGATGGCACGGCGGCGGCGGGTATGATACTGCAACGACATGACGGGAGCGTGATCTTTGCGGCATACAGATGCATATTCAATTGCAACGACGCTCTTGAGGCAGAATTACATGCGATAATGCAAGGCATGGCTCTTGCCCTGCAGCACTGCACTAATCCGATCGTGGTGCAGTCCGATTCTTCACTGGCGCTTGGGGCAATGACTGGAGAAAGCTTATCCAGGTCGGCATATGGACATTTAATAGCTGAGATTCGGCATCACATGGGTGTTCGAGAGTTTATTCCTACAAAAATTAGGCGTGAGCAGAATAGGGTAGCACATCGGTTGGCATTGTATAGCCGTACAGAAAGTACAACTGTTGTATGGCTTCGTAGTGTTCTACCATGTATTGAGGAGTTGGTGTCTCTCAAGCGTAACCCTACCCTTTTGGAATAAAACTCTTTTACCATCGCAAAAAAAAAAAGTTAGCTAAGCAAAAGGAAAATTAAGAAAGAAGAAAAATACTGATATGCTGACGCGTATTCCTACTATGGTATCATGCGCGTGCATCCCGCGATGCACTTTCCTCGACCGTGAGCTCAAAGCTATACACTTATTGCCATCACAGGCCGACTTGGAACGACCACTTCTGTCCCGTCACTGGTCGAGGTTGACGCTGCCTAAAATACGAATTGATTTTTCTACACAGATGGTCTGTTTTTCTGCTCCTATGCTCAAAGTCCATCGTGAAAGCTTCCTTTGATAGGAACCGGTGCGCGCTCATTGGTCCAGCGAGCTAGTGATCTCCATGGAGAGTACTGATTTGACTCCTAGCGCGTGATTCCGTTTGCCCGTCGCGGACGGCGTATGGAATAGTAGTACGAGTGTGCTTGACCTTGGAACCGGTCCAAAAAATATCTCATCATATCCTCACGTATCAATGCACTCCATTAGTCCATTTAATTTGCTGTTCCATTAGCTCGGCTCACTGCGCGCGTGGTTAATTCTACTCCATGTGTGTGTCTGACTCCTAGCACGCATGTGTGTGTCCTGACCTTGGAACGGCGCACGGAGTAGTAGAATGATCGATCGAAATAGATGGATAGTCACCCGCAAAAAAAAAAAGAAATAGATGGATAGTCGCACGCACGTGTGTGTCTGACTCGATGGGGTGTAGGGTGTACTTACGGCGTCGAGGTCGATCCATCTGGCGCCGGCGAGCAGCGCGAGGAGCACGAGGCCGCCGATCACCAGCCCCACGGCGCCCTTCGTCGGAGACAGCAGCGAGGCCTTCCACCACGGCTTCTTCGTCGTCGTCGCTGTTGATGGCGAAGACGGCGACGAGCGTTCAACCGCCGTGTCAGCAGCTTTGCCGCCGTCGACGACGACCTTGCGCGGCGCCTCGCCGTCCTCCTGAGGCGGCACCAACGCCGCCCCCTCTTCCTTGTCGCCGGAAGGGACCAGGAAGCTCTTCATCGGCGGGCGATCAAAGCTTACGTTGGCGTTGTGCTAGTGGGGTTGCGAGTTGCGACTCTGCCTCCCTCTTTCTCTGTGTGTGTCTGTGCATATATAGGTGCGCGGTTGCGCCGTCCGGCCAAAACAAATACGCCACACTACTAGTCGTAGTGACACGGTGAGCCAGATGGTTCAGTAATCCCTGGTTTCCGTTCCGAGCTTCCGTTTCTTCGTGTGGGGCCCTCGCAACGTCGACCCGAAATGAACCGTAAAATTCTGCGATTCGTCGGAAAATGAATAGCATTAGCGAGATTCAGAGCACATATGCTTTTGACATTTCAGCCACAACTTTGTCCGGTCGATCGAGGGTGTGGAATGTGGACGAGACTTGCCTACTTCTCCGGCGTGTGCCCATCCGTGCTCTCGTGTACGTGGCTTGATTTAATTGAAATAAAATAAGGCTCAGGCCCACTCCCTTAAAATCAAAGGGAGATGATTAGATTAGAAAGAAAAAAAAAGACAATCACGGGATGAAGTGGGAGCACAGATGGGAGCATGGAGAGAGAGCAGGCAAGCCAGATCCGTAAAATGTTCCTCAGATCCTACACGGTGGCATCCTCGGGTAATCTACCCTGTCACACGATCTCCCCTCATAGGAGGTGTTTGCTTCGGGGAGAAATCCCCGATACCTGTTTACGATGTAATCAGAAAGCGATACGCATGTTTGGTACGTGTACACTATAATCGCTTGCCTCCATTAATGACTCTGGGCCAGCTCTGGATTGATACCACCCACACTCCCCTGTAAACGATTCTGTTACCGCACCTCCTCCCACGACTCCCTCCACCTAAACCAGCGTCGCCGCCTCCCTGGTCCCTTTCGCCTCCCCTTGACCCTCCTCTCCAGGTCCGGCGCCACCGCATCCGCGGCACACCCGCCGGCGGGGACGACCTGCATCTCATCTAGGGATTCTGAATCTCGAGTGTTCCTCTGCTCTCTCCTGAAAAAACCCAGCGCCGCCAGGCTCGAGCCAGCTCTTCCCGTGTCCGATGGCCCGCGAGTCACCCTTCTCCTCCCCCGGGTGCGGCCCTGTCTCCTAGTAGCCATCGCCACCGCCACCCCCCCTCCCCTCCTTCCTCGGTTGCTTTTTCGCCCCAGATTCCTTTACAGGTATGAACCAAACAAAAAAAGGATTTCTCCATTACATCCCTGTTACCAGTGTGATCTCATTCCTTTACCATTGATGTTACCACTCTCTAATCCAAACACCTCCATAAAATCTACTAACTGGTTTTGGCATTGGCAATAAAGAAAAAGGAATAACTTCTGTAATACAACATTTTAATCAGGGTTGTATGTACACGGGTGGGTCAACAGTCTGTCAGCTACACGTACGTCAGGTGCCGTCTGTTTACTTAGCCAATAGTGATGGAGGTCGGCCAATACACCTACTTTTCGTGCATGAATGAATCCGTTGGAGAAATTGGTTCAGTCTTCAGAGATAGGCACGTGACATCATCGGCCATAGCAGTTTCATATTACAAGGTTACATGGCGTATTTTGCTGTGTTAGAGCATCTACAACCGGGCGCCTTAAACCTGTCTCATACGTATGATCACTGTCCGGTCGCGAAATTTCGATCGAGACAGGTGCCTCAAACGGGCCTCAAACGCCCGGGCTGATCGGCACCCCCTCATATCCAGCCCAAATATGCGGCAGATATGGAACGCCCGGGCACGCCCGTCACGTCAGACTTGACAGGCTGACCCTACGGTAAATTGCACTCCACCCCAAGACCTGCTGGATCCATTTGCTATCTCCTCTCTTATTCCTCCTCCCCGTCGTGTGTCTCACAGCTCTACCGCTACGCGCGCTCCGCAGCCGTTCCTAGCCTCTGTGTCGTCAGCTCCGGCAAAGCAGTCCTCACCGTGGGGGACGCCGTCGCCGGCCCGGATGCCACCGGGGTACATCCGACAACTCTCTGCCTCCGCCATGCGCTTGATGTGTTCGACACATTGTTGATGGGGAACGTTGCAGAAAACAAAAATTTTCCTACTCGTTACACCAAGATCATCTAGGAGTTCATCTAGCAACGAGTGATTAGATGCATCTACATACCTTTGTAGATCGCGCACGGAAGCGTTCAAAAGAACGGTGATGATGTAGTCGTACTCGACGTGATCCAAATCACCGATGACCAGCGCCGAACGGACGGCACCTCCGCGTTCAACACACGTACGGGACGGGAGACGTCTCCTCCTTCTTGATCCAGCAAGGGGGGAAGGAGAGGTTGATGAAGATCCAGCAGCACGACGGCGTGGTGGTGGATGCAGGGCGTCACAGCAGCAGGGCTTCGCCGAGACTACGAGGGAGAGACGTAACGGGGAAGGTGGAGGCGCCAGGGGCTGGTGTAAAATCCCTCCTCTCCCCCCACTATATATAGGGGTGCCAGGGGGGGCGCCGGCCCTAGTAGATGGCATCTACTAGGGGGGCGGCGGCCAAGGGGAGGTTTCCCTCCCCCCCAAGGCACCTAGGGGTGCCTTCCACCACATGGACTCTTCCATGGTGGAAACCCTAGGCGCATGGGCCTATAGGGGCTGGTGCCCTTGGCCCATCTAGGCCAAGGCGCACCCCCTACAGCCCATGTGGCCCCCCGGGACAGGTGGCCCCACCCGGTGGACCCCCGGGACCCTTCCGGTGGTCCCGGTACAATACCGATAACCCCAAAACTTGTCCCGATGCCCGAAATAGCACTTCCTATATATAATTCTTTACCCCGGACCATTCCGGAACTCCTCGTGACGTCCGGGATCTCATCCGGGACTCCGAACAACATTCGGGTTTCTGCATATACATATCTTCATAACCCTAGCGTCACCGAACCTTAAGTGTGTAGACCCTACGGGTTCGGGAGACAAGCAGACATGACTGAGACGACTCTCCGGTCAATAACCAACAGCGGGATCTGGATACCCATGTTGGCTCCCACATGCTCCACGATGATCTCATCGGATGAACCACGATGTCGAGGATTTAATCAATCCCGTAAGCAATTCCCTTTGTCTATCGATATGTTACTTGCCCGAGATTCGATCGTCGGTATCCCAATACCTCGTTCAATCTCGTTACCGGCAAGTCACTTTACTCGTACCGCAATGCATGATCCCGTGACCAGACACTTGGTCACTCTGAGCTCATTATGATGATGCATTACCGAGTGGGCCCAGTGATACCTCTCCGTCATACGGAGTGACAAATCCCGGTCTTGATCCATGTCACCCAACAGACACTTTCGGAGATACCCATAGTCTACCTTTATAGTCACCCAGTTACGTTGTGACGTTTGGCATACCCAAAGCACTCCTACGGTATCCGGGAGTTACACGATCTCATGGTCTAAGGAAAAGATACTTGACATTGGAAAACTCTAGCAAACGAACTATACGATCTTGTGCTATGTTTAGGATTGGGTCTTGTCCATCACATCATTCTCCCAATGATGTGATCTCGTTATCAATGACATCCAGTGTCCATAGTCAGGAAACCATGACTATCTGTTGATCAACGAGCTAGTCAACTAGAGGCTCACTAGGGACATGTCGGTGTCTGTTATTCACACATGTATTACGATTTCCGGATAACACAATTATAGCATGAATAAAGACAATTATCATGAACAAGGAAATATAATAATAATGCTTTTATTATTGCCTCTAGGGCATATTTCCAACAGTCTCCCACTTGCACTAGAGTCAATAATCTAGTTACATTGTGACGAATCGAACACCCATAGAATTCTGGTGTTGATCATGTTTTGCTCTAGGGAGAGGTTTAGTCAACGGATCTGCTATATTCAGGTCCGTATGTACTTTACAAATCTCTATGTCTCCATCTTGAACATTTTCACGAATGGAGTTGAAGCGACGCTTGATGTGCCTTGTCTTCTTGTGAAACCTGGGCTCCTTGGCAAGTGCAATAGCTCCAGTGTTGTCACAGAAGAGCTTGATCGGCCCCGACACATTGGGTATGACTCCTAGGTCGGTGATGAACTCCTTCACCCATATTGCTTCATGTGCTGCCTCCGAGGCTGCCATGTACTCCGCTTCACATGTACATCCCGCCACGACGCTTTGCTTGCAACTGCACCAGCTTACTGCCCCACCATTCAAAATATACACGTATCCGGTTTGTGACTTAGAGTCATCCAGATCTGTGTCGAAGCTAGCGTCGACGTAACCCTTTACGACGAGCTCTTCGTCACCTCCATAAACGAGAAACATTTCCTTAGTCCTTTTCAGGTACTTCAGGATATTCTTGACCGCTGTCCAGTGTTCCTTGCCGGGATTACTTTGGTACCTTCCTACCAAACTGACGGCAAGGTTAACATCAGGTCTGGTACACAGCATGGCATACATAATAGAACCTATGGCTGAGGCATAGGGGATGACGCTCATCTCTTCTATATCTTCTGCCGTGGTCGGACATTGAGCTGAGCTCAATTTCACACCTTGTAACACAGGCAAGAACCCCTTCTTGGATTGATCCATATTGAACTTCTTCAATATCTTATCAAGGTATGTGCTTTGTGAAAGACCTATGAGGCGTCTTGATCTATCTCTATAGATTTTGATGCCTAATATATAAGCAGCTTCTCCAAGGTCCTTCATTGAAAAACTTTTATTCAAGTAGGCCTTGATGCTGTCCAAGAGTTCTATATCATTTCCCATCAAAAGTATGTCATCTACATATAATATGAGAAATGCTACAGAGCTCCCACTCACTTTCTTGTAAACGCAGGCTTCTCCATAAGTCTGTGTAAACCCAAACGCTTTGATCATCTCATCAAAGCGAATGTTCCAACTCCGAGATGCTTGCACCAGCCCATAAATCGAGCGTTGGAGCTTGCACACTTTGTCAGCATTCTTAGGATCGACAAAACCTTCCGGCTGTATCATATACAATTCTTCCTTAAGGAAACCATTAAGGAATGCCGTTTTGACGTCCATTTGCCATATTTCGTAATCATAGAATGCGGCAATTGCTAACATGATTCGGACGGACTTCAGCTTCGCTACCGGTGAGAAAGTCTCATCGTAGTCAACCCCTTGAACTTGTCGATAACCCTTAGCGACAAGCCGAGCTTTATAGATGGTCACATTACCATCCGCGTCTGTCTTCCTCTTAAAGATCCATTTATTTTCTATGGCTCGCCGCTCAATGGGCAAGTCAGTCAAAGTCCATACTTTGTTTTCATACATGGATCCTATCTCGGATTTCATGGCTTCCAGCCATTTGTCGGAATCCGGGCCCGCCATCGCTTCTTCATAGTTCGAAGGTTCACCGTTGTCTAACAGCATGATTTCCAAGACAGGGTTGCCGTACCACTCTGGTGCGGAACGTGTCCTTGTGGACCTTCAAATTTCAGTAGGAGCTTGATCAGAAGTATCTTGATCATTGTCATTAACTTCCTCTCTAGTCGGTGCAGGCACCTCAGGAACATTTTCTTGAGTTGCGCCATTTTCCGGTTCAAGAGGTAATACTTCATCAAGCTCTACTTTCCTCCCACTTACTTCTTTCGAGAGAAACTCTTTCTCCAGAAAGGACCCATTCTTGGCAACAAAGATCTTGCCTTCGGATCTGAGGTAGAAGGTGTACCCAATAGTTTCTTTTGGGTATCCTATGAAGACGCATTTTTCCGACTTGGGTTCGAGCTTTTCAGGTTGAAGTTTCTTGACATAAGCATCGCATCCCCAAACTTTTAGAAACGACAGCTTAGGTTTCTTCCCAAACCACAATTCATACGGTGTCGTCTCAACGGATTTCGACGGAGCCCTATTTAAAGTGAATGCGGCAGTCTCTAAAGCATAGCCCCAAAAAGAAAGCGGTAAATCGGTAAGAGACATCATAGATCGCACCATATCTAACAGAGTGCGATTACGACGTTCGGACACACCATTACGCTGAGGTGTTCCAGGCGGCGTGAGTTGTGAAACTATTCCACATTTTCTTAAGTGTGCCCCAAACTCGTGACTCAAGTATTCTCCTCCACGATCTGATCGTAGAAACTTGATTTTCCTGTCACGTTGATTTTCAACCTCACTCTGAAATTCCTTGAACTTTTCAAAGGTTTCAGACTTGTGTTTCATTAAGTAGATATACCCATACCTACTTAAATCATCAGTGAGGGTGAGAACATAACGATAGCCACCGCGAGCCTCAACACTCATTGGACCGCACACATCAGTATGTATGATTTCCAATAAGTTGGTTGCTCGCTCCATTGTTCCTGAGAACGGAGTCTTGGTCATTTTACCCATAAGGCATGGTTCGCATGTGTCAAATGATTCATAATCAAGAGACTCTAAAAGTCCATCAGCATGGAGCTTCTTCATGCGTTTGACACCTATGTGACCAAGGCGGCAGTGCCACAGGTATGTGGGACTATCATTATCAACCTTACTTCTTTTGGTACTCACATTATGAACATGTGTAGCATCACGTTTGAGATTTCATAAAGAATAAACCATTCACCATAGGAGCATGACCATAAAACATATCTCTCATAAAAATGGAACAACCATTATTCTCAGATTTAAAAGAGTAGCCATCTCGAATTAAACGAGATCCCGATACAATGTTCATGCTCAAAGCTGGCACTAAATAACAATTATTAAGGTTTAAAACTAATCCCGAAGGGAGATGCAGAGGTAGCATGCCGACGGCGATCACATTGACCTTGGAACCATTCCCGACGCGCATCGTCACCTCGTCCTTTGCCAGTTTCCGCTTATTCCGCAGCCCTTGCTTTGAGTTACAAATGTGAGCAACTGCACCGGTATCAAATACCCAGGAGCTACTACGGGCACTAGTAAGGTACACATCAATTACATGTATATCACATATACCTTTTGTTTTGCCGGCCTTCTTATCCGCTAAGTACTTAGGGCAGTTCCGCTTCCAGTGACCGCTTCCCTTGCAATAAAAGCACTCAGTCTCAGGCTTGGGTCCATTCTTTGGCTTCTTCCCGGCAGCTTGCTTGCCGGGCGCGGCAACCTCCTTGCCGTCCTTCTTGAAGTTCTTTTTACCCTTGCCTTTCTTGAACTTAGTGGTTTTATTGACCATCAACACTTGATGTTCCTTCCTGACTTCTACCTCTGCTGATTTCAGCATAGCAAATACTTCAGGAATGGTCTTTTCCATCCCCTGCATATTGAAGTTCATCACAAAGCTCTTGTAGCTTGGTGGAAGCGACTGGAGGATTATGTCAATGACCGCATCATCCGGGAGATTAACTCCCAGCTGAGTCAAGCGGTTATGCAACCCAGACATAGTGAGTATGTGCTCACTGACCGAACTATTTTCCTCCATCTTACAGCTGAAGAATTTGTCGGAGACTTCATATCTCTCGACCCGGGCATGAGCTTGGAAAACCATTTTCAGCTCTTCGAACATCTCATATGCTCCATGTCTCTCAAAACGCTTTTGGAGCCCCGGCTCTAGGCTGTAAAGCATGCCGCACTGAACGAGGGAGTAGTCATCGAAACGTGCCTGCCAAGCGTTCATAACATCTTGTTCTGCAGGGAGAACGGGTGCGTCACCAAGCGGTGCTTGTAGGACATAATCTTTCTTGGCAGCTATGAGGATGATCCTCAGGTTCCGGACCCAGTCCGTATAGTTGCTGCCATCGTCTTTCAGCTTGGTTTTCTCTAGGAACGCGTTGAAGTTGAGGACTACGTTAGCCATTTAATCTACAAGACATATTGTAAAATATTTAGACTAAGTTCATGATAATTAAGTTCAACTAATCAAATTATTAATGAACTCCCACTTAGATTAGACATCCCTCTAGTCATCTAAGTATTACATGATCCGAGTTAAACTAGACCGTGTCCGATCATCACGTGAGACGGACTAGTCAACATCGGTGAACATCTTCATGTTGATCGTATCTTCTATACGACTCATGCTCGACCTTTCGGTCTTCCGTGTTCCGAGGCCATGTCTGTACATGCTAGGCTCGTCAAGTCAACCTAAGTGTTTGCATGTGTAAATCTGTCTTACACCCGTTGTATGTGAACGTCTGAATAAAACACCCGATCATCACGTGGTGTTTTGAAACAGCGAACTGTCGCAACGGTGCACAGTTAGGGGGAACACTTCTTGAAATTAGTATGAGGGATCACCTTATTTACTACTGTCGTTCTAAGTAAACAAGATGCAAAACATGATAAACATCACATGCAATCAAATAATAAACGTGACATGATATGGCCAATATCACATAGCTCCTTTGATCTCCATCTTGGGGCTCCATGATCATCTTGTCACCGGCTTGACACCATGATCTCCATCATCATGATCTCCATCATCGTGTCTCCATGAAGTTGCTCGCCAACTATTACTTCTACTACTATGGCTAACGCGTTTAGCAATAAAGTAAAGTAATTTACATGGCGTTTCTTGATGACACGCAGGTCATATAAAAGAATAAAGACAACTCCTATGGCTCCTGCCGGTTGTCATACTCATCGACATGCAAGTTGTGATTCCTATTACAATAGCATGAACATCTCATACATCACATATAGATCATTCATCATTCATCACAACTTTGGCCATATCATATCACAAACCACTTGCTGCAAAAACAAGTTAGACGTCCTCTAATTGTTGTTGCAAGTTTTACGTGGCTGAATTAGGGTTCTAGCAAGAACGTTTTCTTACCTACGTTAAAGCCACAACGTGATTTGTCAACTTCTATTTACCCTTCATAAGGACCCTATTCATCGATTCCGCTCCAACTAAAGTAGGAGAGACAGACACCCGCCAGCCACCTTATGCAACTAGTGCATGTTAGTCGGTGGAACCGGTCTCACGTAAGCGTACGTGTAAGGTTGGTCCGGGCCGCTTCATCCCACAATACCGCTGAAGCAAGAAAGGACTAGTAACGGCAAGAAAGTTGACAAATCTACGCCCACAACAAATTGTGTTCTACTCGCGCAAGAAGAACTACGCATAGACCTAGCTCATGATGCCACAGATGGGGAACGTTGCAGAAAACAAAAAATTTCCTACTCGTTTCACCAAGATCATCTAGGAGTTCATCTAGCAACGAGTGATTAGATGCATCTACATACCTTTGTAGATCGCGCACGGAAGCGTTCAAAAGAACGGTGATGATGTAGTCGTACTCGACGTGATCCAAATCACCGATGACCAGCGCCGAACGGACGGCACCTCCGCGTTCAACACACGTACGGGACGGGAGACGTATCCTCCTTCTTGATCCAGCAAGGGGGAAGGAGAGGTTGATGAAGATCCAGCAGCACGACGGCGTGGTGGTGGATGCAGGGCGTCACAGCAGCAGGGCTTCGCCGAGACTACGAGGGAGAGACGTAACGGGGAAGGTGGAGGCGCCAGGGGCTGGTGTAAAATCCCTCCTCTCCCCCCACTATATATAGGGGTGCCAGGGGGGCGCCGGCCCTAGTAGATGGCATCTACTAGGGGGGGCGGCGGCCAAGGGGAGGTTTCCCTCCCCCCCAAGGCACCTAGGGGTGCCTTCCACCACATGGACTCTTCCATGGTGGAAACCCTAGGCGCATGGGCCTATAGGGGCTGGTGCCCTTGGCCCATCTAGGCCAAGGCGCACCCCCTACAGCCCATGTGGCCCCCCGGGACAGGTGGCCCCACCCGGTGGACCCCCGGGACCCTTCCGGTGGTCCCGGTACAATACCGATAACCCCGAAACTTGTCCCGATGCCCGAAATAGCACTTCCTATATATAATTCTTTACCTCCGGACCATTCCGGAACTCCTCGTGACGTCCGGGATCTCATCCGGGACTCCGAACAACATTCGGGTTTCTGCATATGCATATCTTCATAACCCTAGCGTCACCGAACCTTAAGTGTGTAGACCCTACGGGTTCGGGAGACAAGCAGACATGACTGAGACGACTCTCCGGTCAATAACCAACAGCGGGATCTGGATACCCATGTTGGCTCCCACATGCTCCACGATGATCTCATCGGATGAACCACGATGTCGAGGATTTAATCAATCCCGTAAGCTATTCCCTTTGTCTATCGATATGTTACTTGCCCGAGATTCGATCGTCGGTATCCCAATACCTCGTTCAATCTCGTTACCGGCAAGTAACTTTACTCGTACCGCAATGCATGATCCCATGACCAGACACTTGGTCACTCTGAGCTCATTATGATGATGCATTACCGAGTGGGCCCAGTGATACCTCTCCGTCATACGGAGTGACAAATCCCAGTCTTGATCCATGTCACCCAACAGACACTTTCGGAGATACCCGTAGTCTACCTTTATAGTCACCCAGTTACATTGTGACATTTGGCATACCCAAAGCACTCCTACGGTATCCGGGAGTTACACGATCTCATGGTCTAAGGAAAAGATACTTGACATTGGAAAACTCTAGCAAACGAACTATACGATCTTGTGCTATGTTTAGGATTGGGTATTGTCCATCACATCATTCTCCCAATGATGTGATCTCGTTATCAATGACATCCAGTGTCCATAGTCAGGAAACCATGACTATCTGTTGATCAACGAGCTAGTCAACTAGAGGCTCACTAGGGACATGTCGGTGTCTGTTATTCACACATGTATTATGATTTCCGGATAACACAATTATAGCATGAATAAAGACAATTATCATGAACAAGGAAATATAATAATAATGCTTTTATTATTGCCTCTAGGGCATATTTCCAACAGTCTCCCACTTGCACTAGAGTCAATAATCTAGTTACATTGTGACGAATCGAACACCCATAGAATTCTGGTGTTGATCATGTTTTGCTCTAGGGAGAGGTTTAGTCAACGGATCTGCTATATTCAGGTCCGTATGTACTTTACAAATCTCTATGTCTCCATATTGAACATTTTCACGAATGGAGTTGAAGCGACGCTTGATGTGCCTTGTCTTCTTGTGAAACCTGGGCTCCTTGGCAAGTGCAATAGCTCCAGTGTTGTCACAAAAGAGCTTGATCGGCCCCGACGCATTGGGTATGACTCCTAGGTCGGTGATGAACTCCTTCACCCATATTGCTTCATGTGCTGCCTCCGAGGCTGCCATGTACTCCGCTTCACATGTAGATCCCACCACGACGCTCTGCTTGCAACTGCACCAGCTTACTGCCCCACCATTCAAAATATACACGTATCCGGTTTGTGACTTAGAGTCATCCAGATCTGTGTCGAAGCTAGCGTCGACGTAACCCTTTACGACGAGCTCTTCGTCACCTCCATAAACGAGAAACATTTCCTTAGTCCTTTTCAGGTACTTCAGGATATTCTTGACCGCTGTCCAGTGTTCCTTGCCGGGATTACTTTGGTACCTTCCTACCAAACTGACGGCAAGGTTAACATCAGGTCTGGTACACAGCATGGCATACATAATAGAACCTATGGCTGAGGCATAGGGGATGACGCTCATCTCTTCTATATCTTCTGCCGTGGTCGGACATTGAGCTGAGCTCAATTTCACACCTTGTAACACAGGCAAGAACCCCTTCTTGGATTGATCCATATTGAACTTCTTCAATATCTTATCAAGGTATGTGCTTTGTGAAAGACCTATGAGGCGTCTTGATCTATCTCTATAGATTTTGATGCCTAATATATAAGCAGCTTCTCCAAGGTCCTTCATTGAAAAACTTTTATTCAAGTAGGCCTTGATGCTGTCCAAGAGTTCTATATCATTTCCCATCAAAAGTATGTCATCTACATATAATATGAGAAATGCTACAGAGCTCCCACTCACTTTCTTGTAAACGCAGGCTTCTCCATAAGTCTGTGTAAACCCAAACGCTTTGATCATCTCATCAAAGCGAATGTTCCAACTCCGAGATGCTTGCACCAGCCCATAAATCGAGAGTTGGAGCTTGCACACTTTGTCAGCATTCTTAGGATTGACAAAACCTTCCGGCTGTATCATATACAATTCTTCCTTAAGGAAACCATTAAGGAATGCCGTTTTGACGTCCATTTGCCATATTTCGTAATCATAGAATGCGGCAATTGCTAACATGATTCGGACGGACTTCAGCTTCGCTACCGGTGAGAAAGTCTCATCGTAGTCAACCCCTTGAACTTGTCGATAACCCTTAGCGACAAGCCGAGCTTTATAGATGGTCACATTACCATCCGCGTCTGTCTTCCTCTTAAAGATCCATTTATTTTCTATGGCTCGCCGCTCAATGGGCAAGTCAGTCAAAGTCCATACTTTGTTTTCATACATGGATCCTATCTCGGATTTCATGGCTTCCAGCCATTTGTCGGAATCCGGGCCCGCCATCGCTTCTTCATAGTTCGAAGGTTCACCGTTGTCTAACAGCATGATTTCCAAGACAGGGTTGCCGTACCACTCTGGTGCGGAACGTGTCCTTGTGGACCTTCGAATTTTAGTAGGGGCTTGATCAGAAGTATCTTGATCATTGTCATTAACTTCCTCTCTAGTCGGTGCAGGCACCTCAGGAACATTTTCTTGAGTTGCGCCATTTGCCGGTTCAAGAGGTAATACTTCATCAAGCTCTACTTTCCTCCCACTTACTTCTTTCGAGAGAAACTCTTTCTCCAGAAAGGACCCATTCTTGGCAACAAAGATCTTGCCTTCGGATCTGAGGTAGAAGGTGTACCCAATAGTTTCTTTTGGGTATCCTATGAAGACGCATTTTTCCGACTTGGGTTCGAGCTTTTCAGGTTGAAGTTTCTTGACATAAGCATCGCATCCCCAAACTTTTAGAAACGACAGCTTAGGTTTCTTCCCAAACCACAATTCATACGGTGTCGTCTCAACGGATTTCGACGGAGCCCTATTTAAAGTGAATGCGGCAGTCTCTAAAGCATAGCCCCAAAAAGAAAGCGGTAAATCGGTAAGAGACATCATAGATCGCACCATATCTAACAGAGTGCGATTACAACGTTCGGACACACCATTACGCTGAGGTGTTCCAGGTGGCGTGAGTTGTGAAACTATTCCACATTTTCTTAAGTGTGCCCCAAACTCGTGACTCAAGTATTCTCCTCCACGATCTGATCGTAGAAACTTGATTTTCCTGTCACGTTGATTTTCAACCTCACTCTGAAATTCCTTGAACTTTTCAAAGGTTTCAGACTTGTGTTTCATTAAGTAGATATACCCATACCTACTTAAATCATTAGTGAGGGTGAGAACATAACGGTAGCCACCGCGAGCCTCAACACTCATTGGACCGCACACATCAGTATGTATGATTTCCAATAAGTTGGTTGCTCGCTCCATTGTTCCTGAGAATGGAGTCTTGGTCATTTTACCCATAAGGCATGGTTCGCATGTGTCAAATGATTCATAATCAAGAGACTCTAAAAGTCCATCAGCATGGAGCTTCTTCATGCGTTTGACACCTATGTGACCAAGGCGGCAGTGCCACAGGTATGTGGGACTATCATTATCAACCTTACTTCTTTTGGTACTCACATTATGAACATGTGTAGCATCACGTTCGAGATTTCATAAAGAATAAACCATTCACCATAGGAGCATGACCATAAAACATATCTCTCATAAAAATGGAACAACCATTATTCTCAGATTTAAAAGAGTAGCCATCTCGAATTAAACGAGATCCCGATACAATGTTCATGCTCAAAGCTGGCACTAAATAACAATTATTAAGGTTTAAAACTAATCCCGAAGGGAGATGCAGAGGTAGCGTGCCGACGGCGATCACATTGACCTTGGAACCATTCCCGACGCGCATCGTCACCTCGTCCTTTGCCAGTTTCCGCTTATTCCGCAGCCCTTGCTTTGAGTTACAAATGTGAGCAACTGCACCGGTATCAAATACCCAGGAGCTACTACGGGCACTAGTAAGGTACACATCAATTACATGTATATCACATATACCTTTTGTTTTGCCGGCCTTCTTATCCGCTAAGTACTTAGGGCAGTTCCGCTTCCAGTGACCGCTTCCCTTGCAATAAAAGCACTCAGTCTCGGGCTTGGGCCCATTCTTTGGCTTCTTCCCGGCAGCTTGCTTGCCGGGCGCGGCAACCTCCTTGCCGTCCTTCTTGAAGTTCTTTTTACCCTTGCCTTTCTTGAACTTAGTGGTTTTATTGACCATCAACACTTGATGTTCCTTCCTGACTTCTACCTCTGCTGATTTCAGCATAGCAAATACTTCAGGAATGGTCTTTTCCATCCCCTGCATATTGAAGTTCATCACAAAGCTCTTGTAGCTTGGTGGAAGCAACTGGAGGATTCTGTCAATGACCGCATCATCCGGGAGATTAACTCCCAGCTGAGTCAAGCGGTTATGCAACCCAGACATAGTGAGTATGTGCTCACTGACAGAACTGTTTTCCTCCATCTTACAGCTGAAGAATTTGTCGGAGACTTCATATCTCTCGACCCGGGCATGAGCTTGGAAAACCATTTTCAGCTCTTCGAACATCTCATATGCTCCATGTCTCTCAAAACGCTTTTGGAGCCCTGGCTCTAGGCTGTAAAGCATGCCGCACTGAACGAGGGAGTAGTCATCGAAAAGTGTAGCATATTCTCAACTTCAAGGGATCAATCAAAGGGAGAAGAGTGATTAAGAGGGATAGGTTGTCCGGAGCAAAGCTATTGCACAACGACTACTTTGCTTCCAATCTTACTTTTCCGGATGATCCATGGTTTCGTCGCTGTTTTCGCATGCAAAAACCATTGTTTTTGCGCATTGTGGAGGGAGTGGAGGCACACGACGACTACTTCAAGCACACAAGGGATTGTTGTGGACAACTCTCTTTCTCTACCAAGAAGAAGTGCACAACTGCTAAGGAATCCTGCACTTGATACTGCTGCAGATGCCGTTGGTGGGATGGTCAGGATGGGGGGAGTGTTGGGGAACGTAGTAATTTCAAAAAAATTCCTACACACACGCAAGATCATGGTGATGCATAGCAACGAGATGCGAGAGTGTGATCTACGTACCCTCGTAGACCGACAGCGGAAGCGTTATGACAACGCGGTTGATGTAGTCGTACGTCTTCACGGCCCGACCGATCAAGCACCGAAACTACGGCACCTCCGAGTTCTAGAACACGTTCAGCTCGATGACGATCCCCGGACTCCGATCCAGCAAAGTGTCAGGGTAGAGTTCCGTCAACACGACGGCGTGGTGACGATCTTGATGTTCTACTGTCGCGGGGCTTCGCCTAAGTACCGCTACAATATTATCGAGGACTATGGTGGAAGGAGGCACCGCACACGGCTAAGAGAACGATCTTAGAGATCAACTTGTGTGTCTAGGGGTGCCCCTGCCCCCGTATATAAAGGAGCCAAGGGGGGTGCGGCCGGCCCTAGGAGGAGGCACGCAGGAGGAGTCCTACTCCTACCGGGAGTAGGACTCCCCCCTTTCCCTAGTTGGATTAGGACTTGGGGAAGAAGGAAGAGAGGGAAGAAAGGAAAGGGGGGGGGCGTCACCCCCCTCCTTGTCCAATTCGGACTTGGGGGGGGGGGAGGGGCGCGCAGCAGCCCCTAGGCCTCCTCTCCTCTTCCTCCACTAGGCCCATTAAGGCCCATTAGGTTACCGGGGGGTTCCGGTAACCTCCCGGTACTCCGGTAAAATGCCGATTTCACCTGGAACACTTCTGATGTCCAAACATAGGCTTCCAATATATCAATCTTTATGTCTCGACCATTTCGAGACTCATCGTCATGTCCGTGATCACATCCGGGACTCCAAACTAACTTTGGTACATCAAAATATATAAACTCATAATGAAACTGTCATCGTAACGTTAAGCGTGCGAACCCTACGGGTTCGAGAACAATGTAGACATGACCGAGACATGTCTCCGGTCAATAACCAATAGCGGAACCTGGATGCTCATATTGGCTCCCACATATTCTACGAAGATCTTTTATCGGTCAGACCGCATAACAACATACTTTGTTCCCTTTGTCATCGGTATGTTACTTGCCCGAGATTCGATCATCGGTATCTCAATACCTAGTTCAATCTCGTTACCGGAAAGTCTCTTTACTCGTTTTGTAATACATCATCTCACAACTAACTCATTAGTTGCAATGCTTGCAAGGCTTATGTGATGTGCATTACCGAGAGGGCCCAGAGATACCTCTCCGACAATCGGAGTGACAAATCCTAATCTCGAAATACGCCAACCCAACATGTACCTTTGGAGACACCTGTAGAGCTCCTTTATAATCACCCAGTTACGTTGTGACGTTTGGTAGCACACAAAGTGTTCCTTCGGCAAACGGGAGTTGCATAATCTTATAGTCATAGGAACATGTATAAGTCATGAAGAAAGCAATAGCAACATACTAAACGATCGGGTGCTAAGCTAATGGAATGGGTCATGTCAATCACATCATTCTCCTAATAATGTGATCCCGTTAATCAAATGACAACACATGTCTATGGTTAGGAAACAAAACCATCTTTGATTAACGAGCTAGTCAAGTAGAGGCATACTAGTGACGTTTAGTTTGCCTATGTATTCACACAAGTATTATGTTTCAGGATAATACAATTCTAACATGAACAATAAATATTTATCATGATATAAGGAAATAAAATAATAACTTTATTATTGCCTCTAGGGCATATTTCCTTCAGTCTCCCACTTGCACTAGAGTCAATAATCTAGATTACACAGTAATGATTCTAACACCCATGGAGCTTTGGTGCTGATCATGTTTTGCTCGTGGAAGAGGCTTAGTCAATGGGTTTGCTACATTCAGATCCGTATGTATCATGCAAATCTCTGTCTCCCACCTGGACTAGATCCCGGATGGAATTGAAGCGTCTCTTGATGTGCTTGGTTCTCTTGTGAAATCTGGATTCCTTTGCCAAGGCAATTGCACCAGTATTGTCACAAAAGATTTTCATTGGACCCGATGCACTAGGTATGACACCTAGATCGGATATGAACTCCTTCATCCAGACTCCTTCGTTTGCTGCTTCCGAAGCAGCTATGTACTCCGCTTCACATGTAGATCCCGCCACAACGCTTTGTTTAGAACTGCACCAACTGACAGCTCCACCGTTTAATGTAAACACGTATCCGGTTTGCGATTTAGAATCGTCCGGATCAGTGTCAAAGCTTGCATCAACGTAACCATTTACGATGAGCTCTTTGTCACCTCCATATATGAGAAACATATCCTTAGTCCTTTTCAGGTATTTCAGGATGTTCTTGACCGCTGTCCAGTGATCCACTCCTGGATTACTTTGGTACCTCCCTGCTAGACTTATAGCAAGACACACATCAGGTCTGGTACACAGCATTGCATACATGATAGAGCCTATGGCTGAAGCATAGGGAACATCTTTCATTTTCTCTCTATCTTCTGCATTGGTCGGGCATTGAGTCTTACTCAATTTCACACCTTGTAACACAGGCAAGAATCCTTTCTTTGCTTGATCCATTTTGAACTTCTTCAAAACTTTGTCAAGGTATGTGCTTTGTGAAAGTCCAATTAAGCGTCTTGATCTATCTCTATAGATCTTAATGCCCAATATGTAAGCAGCTTCACCGAGGTCTTTCATTGAAAAACTCTTATTCAAGTATCCCTTTATGCTATCCAGAAATTCTATATCATTTCCGATTAGTAATATGTCATCTACATATAATATCAGAAATGCTACAGAGCTCCCACTCACTTTCTTGTAAATACAGGCTTCTCCAAAAGTCTGTACAAAACCAAATGCTTTGATCACACTATCAAAGCGTTTATTCCAACTCCGAGAGGCTTGCACCAGTCCATAAATGGATCGCTGGAGCTTGCACACTTTGTTAGCTCCCTTTGGATCGACAAAACCTTCCGGCTGCATCATATACAACTCTTCTTCCAGAAATCCATTCAGGAATGCAGTTTTGACATCCATCTGCCAAATTTCATAATCATAAAATGCGGCAATTGCTAACATGATTCGGACAGACTTAAGCATCGCTACGGGTGAGAAGGTCTCATCGTAGTCAATCCCTTGAACTTGTCGAAAACCTTTTGCGACAAGTCGAGCTTTGTAGACAGTAACATTACCGTCAGCGTCAGTCTTCTTCTTGAAGATCCATTTATTCTCAATTGCTTGCCGATCTTTGGGCAAGTCAACCAAAGTCCACACTTTGTTCTCATACATGGATCCCATCTCAGATTTCATGGCTTCAAGCCATTTTGCGGAATCTGGGCTCACCATCGCTTCTCCATAGTTCGTAGGTTCATCATGATCTAGTAGCATGACTTCCAGAACAGGATTACCGTACCACTCTGGTGCGGATCTTACTCTGGTTGATCTACGAGGTTCAGTAGTATCTTGTTCTGAAGTTTCATGATCATCATCATTAGCTTCCTCACTAATTGGTGTAGGTGTCACAGAAACCGGTTTCTGTGATGTACTACTTTCCAATAAGGGAGCAGGTACAGTTACCTCATCAAGTTCTACTTTCCTCCCACTCACTTCTTTCGAGAGAAACTCCTTCTCTAGAAAGTTTCCGAATTTAGCAACAAAAGTCTTGCCTTCGGATCTGTGATAGAAGGTGTATCCAATAGTTTCCTTTGGATATCCTATGAAGACACATTTCTCCGATTTGGGTTCGAGCTTATCAGGTTGAAGCTTTTTCACATAAGCATCGCAGCCCCAAACTTTCAGAAACGACAACTTTGGTTTCTTGCCAAACCACAGTTCATAAGGCGTCGTCTCAACGGATTTTGATGGTGCCCTATTTAACGTGAATGCGGCCGTCTCTAAAGCATAACCCCAAAACGATAGCGGTAAATCAGTAAGAGACATCATAGATCGCACCATATCTAGTAAAGTACGATTACGACGTTCGGACACACCATTACGCTGTGGTGTTCCGGGTGGCGTGAGTTGCGAAACTATTCCGCATTGTTTCAAATGTACACCAAACTCGTAACTCAAATATTCTCCTCCACGATCAGATCGTAGGAATTTTATTTTCTTGTTACGATGATTTTCAACTTCACTCTGAAATTCTTTGAACTTTTCAAATGTTTCAGACTTATGTTTCATTAAGTAGATATACCCATATCTGCTTAAGTCATCTGTGAAGGTGAGAAAATAACGATATCCGCCACGAGCCTCAACATTCATCGGACCACATACATCTGTATGTATGATTTCCAACAAATCTGTTGCTCTCTCCATAGTACCGGAGAACGGTGTTTTTGTCATCTTACCCATAAGGCACGGTTCGCAAGTACCAAGTGATTCATAATCAAGTGGTTCCAAAAGTCCATCAGTATGGAGTTTCTTCATGCGCTTTACACCGATATGACCTAAACGGCAGTGCCACAAATAAGTTGCACTATCATTATCAACTCTGCATCTTTTGGCTTCAACATTATGAATGTGTGTGTCACTACTATCGAGATTTAATAAGAATAGACCATTCTTCATGGGTGCATGACCATAAAAGATTTTACTCATATAAATAGAACAACCATTATTCTCTGATTTAAATGAATAACCGTCTCGCATCAAACAAGATCCAGATATAATGTTCATGCTCAACGCTGGCACCAAATAACAATTATTTAGGTCTAATACTAATCCCGAAGGTAGATGTAGAGGTAGCGTGCCGACCGCGATCACATCGACTTTGGAACCATTTCCCACGCGCATCGTCACCTCGTCCTTAGCCAATCTTCGCTTAATCCGTAGTCCCTGTTTCGAGTTGCAAATGTTAGCAACAGAACCAGTATCAAATACCCAGGTGCTACTGCGAGCATTAGTAAGGTACACATCAATAACATGTATATCACATATACCTTTGTTCACCTTGCCATCCTTCTTATCCGCCAAATACTTGGGGCAGTTCCGCTTCCAGTGACCAGTCTGCTTGCAGTAGAAGCACTCAGTTTCAGGCTTAGGTCCAGATTTGGGTTTCTTCTCTTGAGCAGCAACTTGCTTGCTGTTCTTTTTGAAGTTCCCCTTCTTCTTCCCTTTGCCCTTTTTCTTGAAACTAGTGGTCTTGTTGACCATCAACACTTGATGCTCCTTCTTGATTTCTACCTCCGCAGCTTTCAGCATTGCGAAGAGCTCGGGAATAGTCTTATTCATCCCTTGCATATTATAGTTCATCACGAAGCTCTTGTAGCTAGGTGGCAGTGATTGGAGAATTCTGTCAATGACGCAATCATCTGGAAGATTAACTCCCAATTGAATCAAGTGATTATTATACCCAGACATTTTGAGTATATGCTCACTGACAGAACTGTTCTCCTCCATCTTGCAGCTATAGAACTTATTGGAGACTTCATATCTCTCAATCCGGGCATTTGCTTGAAATATTAACTTCAACTCCTGGAACATCTCATATGCTCCATGACGTTCAAAACATCGTTGAAGTCCCGATTCTAAGCCGTAAAGCATGGCACACTGAACTATCGAGTAGTCATCAGCTTTGCTCTGCCAGACGTTCATAACATCTGGTGTTGCTCCAGCAGCAGGCCTGGCACCCAGCGGTGCTTCCAGGACGTAATTCTTCTGTGCAGCAATGAGGATAATCCTCAAGTTACGGACCCAGTCCGTGTAATTGCTACCATCATCTTTCAACTTTGCTTTCTCAAGGAACGCATTAAAATTCAACGGAACAACAACACGGGCCATCTATCTACAATCAAACATAAACAAGCAAGATACTATTAGGTACTAAGTTCATGATAAATTTAAGTTCAATTAATCATATTATTAAAGAACTCCCACTTAGATAGACATCCCTCTAATCCTCTAAGTGATCACGTGATCCAAATCAACTAAACCATGTCCGATCATCACGTGAGATGGAGTAGTTTCATTGGTGAACATCACTATGTTGATCATATCTACTATATGATTCACGCTCGACCTTTCGGTCTCCGTGTTCCGAGGCCATATCTGTATATGCTTGGCTCGTCAAGTATAACCTGAGTATTCCGCGTGTGCAACTGTTTTGCACCCGTTGTATTTGAACGTAGAGCCTATCACACCCGATCATCACGTGGTGTCTCAGCACGAAGAACTTTCGCAATGGTGCATACTCAGGGAGAACACTTCTTGATAATTAGTGAGAGATCATCTTAAAATGCTACCGTCAATCAAAGCAAGATAAGATGTATAAAAGATAAACATCACATGCAATCAATATAAGTGATATGATATGGCCATCATCATCTTGTGCTTGTGATCTCCATCTTCGAAGCACCGTCATGATCACCATCGTCACCGGCGCGACACCTTGATCATCATCGTAGCATCGTTGTCGTCTTGCCAATCTTATGCTTCCACGACTATCGCTACCGCTTAGTGATAAAGTAAAGCATTACAGCGCAATTGCATTGCATACAATAAAGCGACAACCATATGGCTCCTGCCAGTTGCCGATAACTCAGTTACAAAACATGATCATCTCATACAATAAAATTTAGCATCATGTCTTGACCATATCACATCACAACATGCCCTGCAAAAACAAGTTAGACGTCCTCTACTTTGTTGTTGCAAGTTTTACGTGGCTGCTACGGGCTTAGCAAGAACCGTTCTTACCTACGCATCAAAACCACAACGATAGTTTGTCAAGTTGGTGTTGTTTTAACCTTCGCAAGGACCGGGCGTAGCCACACTTGGTTCAACTAAAGTTGGAGAAACTGACACCTGCTAGCCACCTTTGTGCAAAGCACGTCGGGAGAACCGGTCTCGCGTAAGCGTACGCGTAATGTTGGTCCGGGCCGCTTCGTCCAACAATACCGCCGAACCAAAGTATGACATGCTGGTAAGCAGTATGACTTATATCGCCCACAACTCACTTGTGTTCTACTCGTGCATATAACATCAACGCATAAAACCTAGGCTCTGATACCACTGTTGGGGAACGTAGTAATTTCAAAAAATTCCTACGCACACGCAAGATCATGGTGATGCATAGCAACGAGAGGGGAGAGTGTGATCTACGTACCCTCGTAGACCGACAGCGGAAGCGTTATGACAACGCGGTTGATGTAGTCGTACGTCTTCATGGCTCGACCGATCAAGCACCGAAACTACGGCACCTCCGAGTTCTAGCACACGTTCAGCTCGATGACGATCCCCGGACTCCGATCCAGCAAAGTGTCGGGGAAGAGTTCCGTCAGCACGACGGCGTGGTGACGATCTTGATGTTCTACTGTCGCAGGGCTTCGCCTAAGCACCACTACAATATTATCGAGGACTATGGTGGAAGGGGGCACCGCACACGGCTAAGAGAACGATCTTAGAGATCAACTTGTGTGTCTAGGGGTGCCCCTGCCCCCGTATATAAAGGAGCCAAGGGGGGTGCGGCCGGCCCTAGGAGGAGGCGCGCAGGAGGAGTCCTACTCCTACCGGGAGTAGGACTCCCCCCTTTCCCTAGTTGGATTAGGACTTGGGGAAGAAGGAAGAGAGGGAAGAAAGGAAAGGGGGGGGGGCGCCGCCCCCCTCCTTGTCCAATTCGGACTTGGGGGGGAGGGGCGCGCGGCAGCCCCTAGGCCTCCTCTCCTCTTCCTCCACTAGGCCCATTAAGGCCCATTAGGTTATCGGGGGGTTCCGGTAACCTCCCGGTACTCCGGTAAAATGCCGATTTCACCCGGAACACTTCCGATGTCCAAACATAGGCTTCCAATATATCAATCTTTATGTCTCGACCATTTTGAGACTCCTCGTCATGTCCGTGATCACATCCGGGACTCCGAACTAACTTCGGTACATCAAAATATATAAACTCATAATGAAACTGTCATCGTAACGTTAAGCGTGCGGACCCTACGGGTTCGAGAACAATGTAGACATGACCGAGACATGTCTCAGGTCAATAACCAATAGCGGAACCTGGATGCTCATATTGGCTCCCACATATTCTACGAAGATCTTTTATCGGTCAGACCGCATAACAACATACTTTGTTCCCTTTGTCATCGGTATGTTACTTGCCCGAGATTCGATCGTCGGTATCTCAATACCTAGTTCAATCTCGTTACTGGCAAGTCTCTTTACTTGTTTCATAATACATCATCTCACAACTAACTCATTAGTTGCAATGCTTGCAAGGCTTATGTGATGTGCATTACCGAGAGGGCCCAGAGATACCTCTCCGACAATCGGAGTGACAAATCCTAATCTCGAAATACACCAACCCAACATGTACCTGTGGAGACACCTGTAGAGCTCCTTTATAATCACCCAGTTACGTTGTGACGTTTGGTAGCACACAAAGTGTTCCTCCGGCAAACGGGAGTTGCATAATCTCATAGTCGTAGGAACATGTATAAGTCATGAAGAAAGCAATAGCAACATACTAAACGGTCGGGTGCTAAGCTAATGGAATGGGTCATGTCAATCACATCATTCTCCTAATAATGTGATCCCGTTAATCAAATGACAACACATGTCTATGGTTAGGAAGCATAACCATCTTTGATTAACGAGCTAGTCAAGTAGAGGCATACTAGTGACGTTTAGTTTGGCTATGTATTCACACAAGTATTATGTTTCCAGATAATACAATTCTAGCATGAACAATAAACATTTATCATAATATAAGAAAATAAAATAATAACTTTATTATTGCCTCTAGGGCATATTTCCTTCAGGGAGCATGTGCTTGAAGACTACTGCAATTTTGCTCGTGCCGTGGTGGAGGTGTTTGGACCTGAGTACCTCAGAGAACCAAATGAACATGACACGTAGAAGTTGTTGGCTATTGGAGAGGCAAGGGGATTCCCAGGAATTCTCAGATCAATTGTTTGCATGCATTGACAATGGAATAACTGCCAGAAAGTTTTGCGAGGAATGTATCAAGGTCACACCAGAGAGGCCACCATCATATTAGAAAGCAGTGGCATCACATGACTTATGGATTTGGCATGCTTTTTTTTGGAATGTCAGGTTCTCACAACGACATCAACGTGCTTTAGCAATCTCCGGTGTTCAGGAGGCTTTGCAATGGGGAATCACCTCCGTGCAACTACACCATGAACGGTCGAGAGTATAACATGGGATACTATCTTGCCGATGGTATCTATCCTCAGTGGGCGGCGTTTGCGAAGACCATATCCGAACCACATGGCAATAAACAGAGCCTCTTTGCAACAATGCAGGAAGCGGCTAGGAAGGATGTGGAGAGGGCATTTGGTGTACTTCAAGCTCGTTGGCGAATTATGTGGAGCGCTGCAATGATGTGGGAATCAGAAACTTTGTGGTAGCTGATGACATGTTGTGTTATTCTGCACAATATGATTGTTGAGGATGAGGGTGATGGTGTAGCCCAAACCAATGATTTTGAAGCACCTGGAGAACAGGTTGAAATCTTGGAAGATCAAGATGCGGCTCAGCTTATGAACTTTCTGCAGATGCATTAGAATCTTTGAGATCATCAGGTGCACACGCAGCTACTCAATGATCTTGTGGAGCACATTTAGACCCACAATGGAAACCAAGGAGCTAATGCTTGAGGTGTGCACTTAAAATAAATTTTATGTAAACACTATCTATGCTCGTTACCAACATTTGTTATTTACGTGCGACATTGACTTTTATGATCAATGTGCATGGATTGCATGGATTTGAGGGTCCAGATTTGAGATATGTGGATGCAGGGAGCGAAATATGAGGGGCCTTCCAGATGCGCCCGCGGGCGTGCCCGGGCGCGTCCGTAGACATATAGGGGGTAGGTTTAGCCAAGTCTAGATGTAGATGCTCTTAGGAGTGAGACCAAAATTTTCACACACAGTTGAAATATTTAGTTTTTAGTGGAATACTTTTTTTATATATACTTCATTCATGTCCTATTAGTTTTGCCATTATATTTGTATTAATAAATTACTATTGTTTTTATATGCTATTAAAGGGGAGTTGGCAATAGCATGAAAGAGAAATAATCACAACACAACAGACCTCTCGTTCCCCCTAACCCTAGATAACAAGGGTAAACTTTCCCTTCCAGACTTCTCGGGTGAGCCTGTCAATTCGCCTCCCCTCTGCCCGTCACTCTAGCTGGTGAAGGCGACTAGAATCCCGGTGCCTCCGCTCCAATTAGTAATTTAGGTTAGGGTTTTTAGTCCTCACACGCGCGGCGTTCAGGTAGATGGCTCCGCTTCTCCTTTGAATTTGTCTACCGGGCTTCGATCCTGCTCGAGTTCGTCTATCTGGATGTAGTCGACGAAGCTCATGCATAGATTCCCGTCCTCTCCTTGCGGCAGTGAGGTTAGGGTTTCTCGTCATGTGACAAGATTTGGTGTCAGATGCTCCAGATCTATGCAAGGGTTTAATTACAATGACTGCTCCAAGGCGCTGGTCCTTAGGGGCACATGCACGAAGACTTTCCAGTTGTCATTGACAAGGTCAACCCAACCGCGGTAGGGGAGTGGCTGCAGTGGTCGTTCAGTGGTCTCAGAATCTTGATGTTATTTTTATTATCTTTGAAATGATTTGTACTTTCTATGAACTTATAATAGATCTGATGCTTTTTGCAGAAAAAGGGAGTTGGTAGCTTCGCCTCCCTCGGGTTTTTCCTGGCCACACCTCGTTCCTTCTCTGGTTTTTGTTGGACATTTTAGTAATCTCAATTAATGGCACACAAAATGAAAAGCAACACAAAAAGAATAACTTGGAATAATCTAAACTAAAATCGATACTTTGCCAAAACCATGTCGTGCATTAACTCAATTTAATCGAATCTTCGCAAAATCTCCACTAAATCCAAAGTTTTCCTGCTACAACTACTCATAGCCAAATGAAATGAAATCTTACCAAACCCTCAACTAAATCAATACTTTCTTTATCTTCTCTTATCCATACTCATATCAATTAAATCTTACCAATATCTAAATATGGTTGATGTCCAAAAACAATAGAAAACAGGAAATGACATTTGGCATTGCATTAATAAGTTAGTCAAAATAAAAATGATATAAATTATGTGCCGTCTGTTATTACCATAAGACTCAACTGCCAAAGAATATTTCTTTAGTGGGTTGAAATAACATATCTCATGGTTTTGTTAGGTCTAACAAAAACCCGAGTCGTACTTTGTGTGCAACTATGTCCCTAGAGCTATTACAAGTGCACTTACCAAGGCTGCGATATTGAGAAGCACATTGAGAGACCTTCCCAGAAACCACATGTTGTGATAAACACATGTGAACTAAATAAAGGTGTACTTGATCTTCATGAGATATTTCACTCTAAAAAAGGGATATATTTTAAAAAAATATGTTGCATTGGGCATCTAGAGTTTAGGGTTTTAGAGTTTTCTACTAGCACCAGTTTTATGGCGTTGTAAAAAAACATGATTCAAGATAAATGAAACATTTCCTATATACAATCAGCTTAATATTGAAGGTTGTGTCGATAGTTTATTGGTTCTTCTTGTAGGAAATATACCCTAGATGTAATAATAAATGTTATTATCATTTCCAAGTTCATAATTATGTTTATGTTCCGTGCTATAGTTATGTTTATGTTCCGTGCTATAGTTATGTTTATGTTCTGTGCTATATCCAAGAGGCTTAGAGGAAAACCCATGTGCATGTGTAGAATAATAAACATTAATATATATTACTAGTCATACCTCTATGAGTAGCTTAAGTGTTGCATGATGGTCATGTTTTCCTGATCATGGGCATGAGAATGCCGGCAAATTTGAGGAGACAATTTGTTAAATGTCATCTATAATAAGGTGACTATTACGACAGCTTGCGACTTCATGGAAAAGTATGACAAGGGATTAGGTAGCTAAAGACTAGGATTTGCTCTTCTGACACTGGAGAGATATTCTTAGGGCCATCTTGGTGTTACGGTATCCATCATTGTATGGCCAAACACAGTGTTATTTCATAACAGGATGCTGGAACACGAGAACGAGAAAAGAAAACAAAACTGCCAACGAGAAAACTGGGATACTGAACAAGTTGTTGATTCACGAGGATGTCGATAAATCTCACGTCAGGTTTTATAGCATATCACGAAGCAAAAGGAATAACACACGGTAACTATAGGTTCACTCTAATATCCATTCTTATGGGTATAGGGATTGATATGGATGTCCACAGTTCCGTTTTTTGATCATTAATCAGAAAGAGTTCCTGTCATGTCTATATTTCACCGAACCTGCAGGGTCATGCTACGTCTTGAGCTTGCGTTGGTTTTCCCCTAAGAGGAAGGGATGATGCAGCAGAGTAGTGTAAGTATTTCCCTCAGTTTTTGAGAACCAAGGTATCAATCCAGTAGGAGCCCACACTCAAGTCCCTCGTACCTGCACAAAGCGATAGCTATTGGCAACCAACGCGATTAGGGGTTGCCAAGCCCTTCATGGTCACTTACGAGAGTGAGATCTAATAGATATAATATTTTTGGTATTTTTGGTATAAAGATGCAAAGTAAAAAGTAAAAGCAAAGTAAAAAGCAAAACAAGATTAAAGTGATGGAGATTGATATGATGAGAATAGACCCGGGGGCCATAGGTTTCACTAGTGGCTTCTCTCGAGAGAATAAGTATTCTACGGTGGGTGAACAAATTACTGTTGAGCAATTGACAGAATTGAGCATAGTTATGAGAATATCTAGGCATGATCATGTATATAGGCATCACGTCCGTAACAAGTAGATCGAAACGATTCTGCATCTACTACTATTACTCCACTCATCGACCGCTATCCAGCATGCATCTAGAGTATTAAGTTAAAAACAGAGTAACGCCTTAAGCAAGATGACATGATGTAGAGAGATTAATTCATGCAATATGAAATAAACCCCATCTTGTTATCCTTGATGGCAACGATACAATACGTGCCTTGCTGCCCCTTCTGTCACTGGGTAAGGACACCGCAAGATCGAACCCAAAGCTAAGCACTTCTCCCATGGCAAGAACTACCAATCTAGTTGGCCAAACCAAACGGATAATTCGAAGAGACTCGCACAGATAACCAATCATACATAAAAGAATTCAGAGAAGATTCAGATATTATTCATAGATAGACTTGATCATAAACCCACAATTCATCGGTCTCAACAAACACACCGCAAAAAGAAGATTACATCGAATAGATCTCCACAAGAGAGGGGGAGAACTTTGTATTGAGATTCAAAGAGAGAGAAGAAGCCATCTAGCTACTAACTATGGACCCGAAGGTCTGAGGTAAACTACTCACACTTCATCAGAGGGGCTGGGATCATGTAGAAGCCCTCCGTGATGACGGCCCTCTTTCGGCGGAGCTCCGGAACAGGCCCCAAGATGGGATCTCATGGATACAGAAAGTTGCGGCGGTGGAATTAGGTTTTTGGCTCTTGTTCTGATCGTTTGGGGGTACGTGCGTATATAGAGGAAGAAGTACGCCGGAGGAGCAACGAGGGGCCCACGAGGCAGGGGAGTGCCCTAGGGGGGGCGCCCCCACCCTCGTGACCGCCTCTTTTGTTCCTTGGAGCAGGGTCCAAGTCTCCTGGATCACGTTCGGTGAGAAAATCACGTTCCCGAAGATTTTATTCCGTTTGGACTCCGTTTGATATTCCGTTTATCCGAAACACTGAAATAGGCAAAAAACATCAATTCTAGGCTGGGCCTCCGGTTAATAGGTAGTCCCAAAAATAATATAGAAGTGGAATATAAAGCCCAATATAGTCCAAAACAGTAGATAATATAGCATGGAGCAATCAAAAATTATAGATACGCTGGAGACGTATCAGGCATCCCCAAGCTTAATTCCTGCTCGTCCTCGAGTAGGTAGATGATAAAAAGAGAATTTTTGATGCGGAGTGCTACTTGGCATAATTTCAATGTAAATCTTCTTAATTGTGGTATGAATATTCAGATTAGAAAGATTCAAGACAAAAGTTTATATTGACATAAAAAATAATAATACTTCAAGCATACTAACAAAGCAATTATGTCTTCTCAAAATAACATGGCCAAAGAAAGTTATCCCTACAAAATCATATAGTCTGGCTATGCTCCATCTTCACCACACAAAGTATTTAAATCATGCACAACCCCGATGACAAGCCAAGCAATTGTTTCATACTCTAACTTTTTCAAAACCTTTTCAATCTTCACGCAATACATGAGCGTGAGCCATGGATATAGCACTATAGGTGGAATAGAATGGTGATTGTGGAGAAGAGAAAAAGGAGGGGAAGATAGTCTCACATCAACTAGGCGTATCAACGGGCTATGGAGATGCCCATCAATAGATATCAATGTGAGTGAGTAGGGATTGCCATGCAACAGATGCACTAGAGCTATAAATGTATGAAAGCTCAAAAAAAACTAGTGGGTGTGCATCCAACTTGCTTGCTCATGAAGACCTAGGTCAATTTGAGGAAGCCCATTATCGGAATATACAAGCCAAGTTCTATAATGTAAAATTCCCACTAGTATATGAAAGTGACAACATATGAGACTCTCTATATGAAGAACATGGTGCTACTTTGAAGCACAATATATGAGACTCGCTATATCATGGTGCTACTTTGAAGCACAAGTGTGGAAAAAAAGATAGTAGCATTGCTCCTTTTTATTTATTTTCTTTTTTTGGGCCTTCTTTTTTTCTTTGGCCTTTCTCTTTTTTTATTAGGACAATGCTCTATTGAATGATGATCATCACACTTTTATTTATTTACAACTCAATGATTACAACTCGATTCTAAAACAAAGTATGACTCTATATGGATGCCTCCGGCGGTGTACCGGGATATGCAATGAATCAAGAGTGACAAGTATGAAGAAATTATGAACGGTGGCTTTGCCACAAATACTTATGTCAACTACATGATCATGCTAAGCAATATGACAATGATGAATGTGTCATGATGAACTAGATGGTGGAAAGTTGCATGGCAATATATCTCGGAATGGCTATGGAAATGCCATAATAGGTAGGTATGGTGGATATTTTGAGGAAGGTATATGGTAGGTGTATGATACCGGCGTACCGGCGAAAAGTGCGCGGTATTAGAGAGGCTAGCAAATGTGGAAGGGTGAGAGTGCGTATAATCCATGGACTCAACATTAGTGATAAAGAACTCATATACTTATTGCAAAAATCTAGAAGTTATCAAAGCAAAGTATTACGCGCATGCTCCTAGGGGGATAGATTGGTAGGAAAAGACCATCGCTCGTCCCCGACCGCCACTCATAAGGAAGACAATCAATAAACAAATCATGCTTCGACTTCGTTACATAACGGTTCACCATACGTGCATGCTACGGGAATCACAAACCTTAACACAAGTATTCTTTAAATTCACAACTACTCAATTAGCATGACTTTAATATTATCACCTCCATATCTCAAAACAATTATCATGCTTCAATCTTTTCTTAGTATTCAACACACTCAAAAGAAAGTTTCACAAATCTTGAATACCAAGCATATTATTATTAAGCAAATTACCATGCTATTAAGAGACTCTCAAAATTATTGGATGATGCATCAGAGTAGTGTAAGTATTTCCCTCAGTTTTTGAGAACCAAGGTATCAATCCAGTAGGAGCCCACGCTCAAGTCCCTCGTACCTGCACAAAGCGATAGCTACTCGCAACCAACGCGATTAGGGGTTGTCAAGCCCTTCATGGTCACTTACGAGAGTGAGATCTGATAGATATAATATTTTTGGTATTTTTGGTATAAAGATGCAAAGTAAAAAGTAAAAGCAAAGTAAAAAAGCAAAACAAGATTAAAGTGATGGAGATTGATATGATGAGAATAGACCCGGGGGCCATAGGTTTCACTTGTGGCTTCTCTTGAGAGCATAAGTATTCTATGGTGGGTGAACAAATTACTGTTGAGCAATTGACGGAATTGAGCATAGTTATGAGAATATCTAGGCATCTATATAGGCATCACGTCCGTAACAAGTAGATCGAAACGATTCTGCATCTACTACTATTACTCCACTCATTGACTGCTATCCAGCATGCATCTAGAGTATTAAGTTAAAAACAGAGTAATGCCTTAAGCAAGATGACATGATGTAGAGAGATAAATTCATGCAATATGAAATAAACCCCATCTTGTTATCCTCGATGGCAAGGATACAATACGTGACTTGCTGCCCCTTCTGTCACTGGGTAAGGACACCGCAAGATCGAACCCAAAGCTAATCACTTCTCCTATGGCAAGAACTACCAATCTAGTTGGCCAAACCAAACAGATAATTCGAAGAGACTTGCAAAGATAACCAATCATACATAAAAGAATTCAGAGAAGATTCAAATATTATTCATAGATAGACTTGATCATAAACCCACAATTCATCGGTCTCAACAAACACACCGCAAAAAGAAGATTACATCGAATAGATCTCCACAAGAGAGGGGGAGAACTTTGTATTGAGATTCAAAGAGAGAGAAGAAGCCATCTAGCTACTAACTATGGACCCGAAGGTTTGAGGTAAACTACTCACACTTCATCGGAGGGGCTAGGATGATGTAGAAGCCCTCCGTGATGACGGCCCTCTTCCGGCAGAGCTCCGGAATAGGCCCCAAGATGGGATCTCGTGGATACAGAAAGTTGCGGCGGTGGAATTAGGTTTTTGGCTCCTGTTCTGATCGTTTGGGGGTACGTGTGTATATATAGGAGGAGAAGTACGCCAGAGGAGCAACGAGGGGCCCACGAGGCAGGGGGCGCGCCCTGGGGGGGCACCCCCCACCCTCGTGACCGCCTCTTTTGTTCCTTGGAGCAGGGTCCAAGTCTCCTGGATCACGTTCGGTGAGAAGATCACGTTCCCGAAGATTTTATTCCGTTTGGACTCCGTTTGATATTCCGTTTATCCGAAACACTGAAATAGGCAAAAAACAGCAATTCTGGGCTGGGCCTCCGGTTAATAGGTTAGTCCCAAAAATAATATAAAAGTGGAAAATAAAGCCCAATATAGTCCAAAACAGTAGATAATATAGCATGGAGCAACCAAAAATTATAGATACGTTGGAGACGTATCAGGTCACACGCTTAAGGGTCATCTATCTGTTGAGTACTGGGGAAGGAGTCTAAGTCAAAGTCACCGGAAAGTTTCGGAGACACTAAAAATATTTTGGTGAAAAAATCGGAAGTGTTTCAGAGAAACCATCAAGCCGAGAGAGTTTTAGAATGTGTTTGGAATTTCTTGGAGCATGCTGGAAATGTTCTGGGACCTTCTCGAATATTTTCAAAGAGAACGTGCGCAAAAAACACCATGTTACCACAAGGCGGACAAGATCCTGATAACCCACAAGTGTAGGGGATCGCAACAGTTTTCAAGGGTAGAGTATTCAACCCAAATTTATTGATTCAACACAAGGGGAGCCAAAGAACATTCTCAAGTATTAGCAGCTGAGTTGTCAATTCAACCACACCTGAAAGATTTAATATCTATAGCAAAGTATTTAGTAGCAAAGTAATATGGAAGTAACGGTAACGGTGGCAAAAGTAACAGTAGCAGTTTTGTAGCAATCGTAACAGTGGCAATGGAAAAGTAACTTAGCAAAGATCAATATGAAACGAGCTCATAGGCAATGGATCAATGATGGATAATTATGCAGATGGCATTCATCATGTAACAGTTATAACATAGGGTGACACAGAACTAGCTCCAATTCATCAATATAATGTAGGCATGCATTCCATATATAGTCATATTTTTTGGAAAAGAACTTGCATGACATCTTTTGTCCTACCCTCCTATGGCAGTGGGGTTCTATTGGTAACTAAGGGATATTAAGGCCTCCTTTTAATAGAGTACCAGACCAAAGCATTAGCACTTGGTGAATACATGAACTCCTCAATCTACGGTCATCACTGGGAAGTGTCCCGACTATTGTCACTCCGAGGTTGCTGGATCATAGCATGTATTAGGTGACAATTACTTGGAAGATAGGATCAAGAACAAAAATATATTCATGAAAATATAATAGGTTCAGATCTGAAATCATGGCACTCGGGCCCTAGTGACAAGCATTAATCATAGCAAAGTCATAGCAACATCAATCTTAGAACATAGTGGATACTAGGGATCAAACCCTAACAAAACTAACTCGATTACATGGTAAATCTCATCCAACCCATCACTGTCTAGAAAGCCTACGATGGGATTACTCACGCACGGTGGTGAGCATCATGAAATTCTTAATGGAGGATGGTTGATGATGACGATGGCGTCGGTTTCCCCTCCCCAGAGCCCAAAACAGACTCCAGATCCGCCCTCCCGAGGAAGAACAGGAGGTGGTGGCGGCTCCGTATCGTAAAACGCGATGAATCCTTCTCTCTGATTTTTTTCTCCCCGAACGTGAATATATGGAGTTGGAGTTGAGGTCGGTGGAGCCTCATGGGACCCACAAGACCGGAGGGCACGCCCTAAGGGGGCGGGGGGCGCGCCCTCCACCCTTGTGGACAGGTGGTGGGTCGCTTCTGGTTGATTCTTTCGCCAATATTTTTTATTTATTCCAAAAATAATCTCTGTGAAGTTTTAGGTCATTCCGAGAACTTATATTTCTGCATAAAAATAACACCATGGAAATTCTGCTGAAAACAGCATCAGTCTGGGTTAGTTCCATTCAAATCATGTAAATTAGAGTTCAAAACAAGGGCAAAAGAGTTTGGAAAAGTAGATACGATGGAGACGTATCAACTCCCCCAAGCTTAACCCGTTGCTTATCCTCAAGCAATTCAGTTGATAAACTGAAAATAATAAATAAAAACTTTTACAAACTCTATTTGATCTTGTTATTGCAAATTTATACGTCTCCAATGTATCTATAATTTTTTATTGTTCCATGCTGTTATTTTATCAATCTTGGATGTTTTATAATCATTTTATAGTCATTTAATATCATTTTTTGGTACTAACCTATTGACATAGTGCCAAGTGCCAGTTCCTGTTTTTTCTGTGTTTTTTACATTTCAGAAAATTAATATTAGACGAAGTCTAAATGCCACAGAACTTTACGGAGATTTTTTATGGACCAGAAGGAACATGTTGGGCCCTGGTTGCACCCGGGGGGAGTCCCGAGGAGGGGACAACCCACCAGGGCATGCCAGGAGGCCCAAGCGCGCCCTCGTGGGTTGTGCCCACCTCGGGTGCCCCCCAGACCGCCTCTTTGCTCTATAAATACCCCAATATTCCAGAAACCCTAGAGGCATCGACGAAATATTCATCCTATATGCGCATAGTCCAGAACCACCAGATCCAATCTAGACACCATCTCGGATGGGGTTCACCACCTCCATTGGTGCCTCTTCAATGATGCGTGAGTAGTTTTTTGTAGACCTTTGGGTCCATAGTTAGTAGCTAGATGGCTTCATCTCTCTCTTTATTCCCAATACAATGGTCTCTTGGAGATCCATATGATATAACTCTTTTGCACTGTGTTTGTTGGGATTGATGAACTTTGAGTTTATGATCAGATCTATCTTTTTATATCCATGAAAGTATTTGAGTTTCTTTGATCTATTTTATGCATGATCTCTTATAGCCTCGTATTTCTTCTCTGATATTTGGGTTTTGTTTGGCCAACTTGATCTATTTATCTTGCAATGGGAAGAGGTGCTCGGTAGTGGGTTCGATTTTACGGTGCTTGATCCCAGTGACAGAAGGGGAACCGACACGTATGTATTGTTGCTACTAATGATAAAATGATGGGGTCTATCTCTACATAGATAGATCTTGTCTACATCATGTCATCGTTCTTATTGCGTTACTCCATTTCTCCATGAACTTAATACACTAGATGCATGATGGATAGTGGTCGATGTGTGGAGTAATAGTAGTAGATGCAGGCAGGAGTTGGTCTACTAATCTTGGACGTGATGCCTATGTAATGATCATTGCCTGGATATCGTCATAATTATTTGAGGTTCTATCAATTGCCCAACAGTAATTTGTTTACCCACCGTTTGCTATATCTTTCTCGAGAGAAGCCACTAGTGAAACCTACGTGCTACGACCCTCGGGTCTTATTTCTCATATATTTGCTTGCGATCTACTTTTCCTTTGCATTTTTATTCAGGTCTATTAAACCAAAAATACAAAAATACTTTGCTGCACTTTATTTTATTTATGATCTATTATTTCAATCTACTACAAAATTTTGGCATCGTTACCCGAAAGGGATTGACAACCCCTTTAACACGTCGAGTTGCGAGGTGTTGTTATTTGTGTGCAGGTGATATTTATGTTGTGTTGCTTGGTTCTCCTACTGGTTCGATAACCTTGGTTTCATCACTGAGGGAAATACCTACCTTCGCTTTGCTACATCATCCCTTCCTCTTTGGGGAAATACCAACGTAGTCCTAGCAGACAGGAGTTTTCTGGCGTTATAGTCAAGGAGCAATCAAAAGGAATTTCTGGCGCCATTGCCGGGGAGGATCTTCAACATAACGAGGTTCCTAATCACAAACCTCATCTCCTCGCAATTTACATTATTTTCCATTTTCCTCTCGTTTTCCTCTCCCCCACTTCACAAAATTTGACGTTTTATTTTCCTCTCTTTTTCCGTTTGCCATTTTCTCGCCATGTCCGATCTTAGAAGAGCTAAAAGTTTTCTCTCGAGTCTTAATACTTTGGATAGCCCCTCTGTCCTCTCTAAGCTCATAAACAATGATGCTATGGAAGGATCTACCGAGGTGGTTAAGGAAAATCTTAACCAATATGATGAAGATGATTCCGGAATTTTTCGTTATTTACTTGATGAATCTTTGAAAGATGCTTGGGATAGGTTGTTGAGAATTCGAGGTAGCTATGTGCCCCAATACCAGATAGAGGTATATTTGAAAAGTTTTTATGATGGTTTACCCTCTTCCTTAAAGCAAGTTCTAGATTCTATATTTGAAAATGATTTTCTTGAAGGGGATGCCGTTGACACTTATGAGAAGATGAAAGCTATATTTGGGCACCCCGAAGGAGAAAATGTTGAATCTAGCACTCTTATGTGGTTTTATCAAAATGAAACAATTAAAGAGATGAAGGCTAGTTTAGATAAGAATTTTTGCGACATGCTCAATCTTTCTTCTGCTATCAATGGCCATGTGCTTTCACAAAATAGAAAATTAAATGCCATTGATAGAAAATTTTCCCTTTTTCCAAAGTACAAGGATGACAAAACTTAGATCCTTGCTTTATGACTAGCTAAGGGCGTAAAACTATAGCGCTTGTTGGGAGGCAACCCAATGGATAAATTTTATTTTTTGCTTTCTGTTCTTGTGTGCTAGCACAATTATGCTACTATAATGATTGTGTTTTTTATGTTTTAATTAGTGTTTGTGCCAAGTAAAGCCTTTAGGATCTTCTTGGGTGATAGATATTTGATCTTGCTGAAAAAACAGAAAATTTTACGCTTACGAAAATAATTTTCACTTTCTTCTAGAGAGCGATAAAATACCAATTCCAATTGAAGTATATCAGTATACAAATTTCTCAGGTTGTCCTAATTTTTCAGAATTTTTGGATTTACAGAAGTATTCGAAATAGTCAGACTGCTACAGACTGTTCTGTTTTGACAGATTCTGTTTTCTTTGTCTTGTGTGCTTATTTTGATGGTTCTATGATTTTATTTGATGAGTTTTTGCCATAGAAAAGTTGGAATACAATAGATATAATACAAAAACAAAATATGAATTGGTTTGATACAACACTTATAGTTGTGATTTATTATTCTTATACTAACGGATCTCACGACGGTTTTGTTGAGTTTTATGTGATTGAAGTTTTCAAGTTTTAGGTTATCTTATGATGGATGAAGGAAGGATGGAAGAGCCTAAGCTTGAGGATGCCCTGGCATCCCAAGCTATTATCCAAGAATGAGAAACCAACTAAGCTTGGGGATGCCCCAGAGTGGCATCCCCGCTTTCTTCCAACGACAATCGGTATTTTACTCGAAACTATATTTTTATTCGTCACATGATATGTGTTTTGCTTGGAGCGTCTTGTATGATATGAGTCTTTGCTTGTTTTATTATGTGTTTTAATTCATCAATCCTTGCTGGACACACCTATTTGAGAGAGCCCAAATTATTTCATGACTTGTTAGAATTGCTCTCTATGCTTCACTTAAATCTTTTATGAGCAATGGACTTGCTCTAGTGCTTCACTTATATCTTTTTGAGCACGGTGTGCTTAATATTTTTGAAGAAATGCTCTCTTGCTTCCCTTAGATTTATTTGAGAGTTAGTAAATTTTTGAAGAAATTCTCTCTTGCTTCACTTAAATTATTTTGAGAGAAAGAGAAAATTTATTATGCTCATGATCTTCACTTATATTTGTTTGAGCTTATTAAAAACAACATGAAAATTAGTCCCAAAGTGATAAATATCCAAGAAGGATAAAGAAAAAAAATATGTCATGAAGATCATTGGACAAAATAAACTTGATTCTCAGTAATAGTTTTGAGATATGATGATGTGATACGTGAGTTATGTTGTTGAGTAATTGTGCTCTAGTAAGAATATTGGTGTTAAGGTTTGTGATTACCTATGCAAGTACGAAAGTCAATAGTCATGCAATGAAATTATATCCTACTTATGGTGCATTATTCAGTGTTATTTATGCTTAATGCTTGCTTATGAGATTATCTATTTCTTAGTTGGTTGCTTCCCAATCTTTTGCTAGCCTTCATTTTGCACTAAGTATGATCACTACTTGTGCATCCAAAAATCTTTAACCCAGTTTTGCCACATGAGTCCACTATATCTACATATATGGGGTATTCTTTTGCCATTCTAAGCAAATTTGCATGTGCCATCTCTAATTTTCAAAAATAAACTTCTCTTGTGTGTGTTTGTTTCACTCGCGGAGTGGTGAGGGGTGGCTAATATTTTCCATGCTAGATGTGTTATTCTCAAGATGAGTGTTTATTCACTTGTCATTGCATGAGAGTAAGGCAAAGGTCTTAGGGATGCCCAGTCCCGAAATGCAAAAAAATGAATTAACTTTATGTTGTCAAATAATAAATTCCTGGGAAAGTGTTGGTATGGAGGGTGATACGTCTCCGACGTATCTATAATTTTTGATTGTTCCATCCTATTATATTATCAACCTTGGATGTTTTATATGCATTTATATGCTATTTTATATGATTTTTGGGACTAACCTATTAACCTAGAGCCCAGTGCCAGTTTCTGTTTTTTCCTTGTTTTAGAGTATCGCAGAAAAGAAAAATCAAACGGAGTCCAATTGACCTGAAACTTCACGAAACTTATTTTTGGACCAAAAGAAGCCCATGGAGTATCGGAGTTGGACTAGGAGAGTCCCGGGCTGCCCACGAGGGTGGGGGGCGCGCCCACCCCCCTAGGCGCGCCCCCTACCTCGTGGACAGCTCGGAGGTCCACCGATGTACTTCTTCCTCCTATATATACCCATATACCCTAAAAACTTCGAGGAGCACAATAGATCAGGAGTTCCACCGCCAGAAACCTCCATAGCCACCGAAAACCAATCTAGACCCGTTCCAGCACCCTGCTGGAGGGGGGAATCCCTCTCCGGTGGCCATCTTCATCATCCCGGTGCTCTCCATGACAAGGAGGGAGTAGTTCTCCCTCAGGGCTGAGGGTATGTACCAGTAGCTATGTGTTTGATCTCTCTCTCTCTCTCTCATGTTCTTGAGGTGGTACGATCTTGATGTATCGCGAGCTTTGCTATTATAGTTGGATCTTATGATGTTTCTCCCCCTCTACTCTCTTGTAATGGATTGAGTTTTCCCTTTGAAGTTATCTTATCGGATTGAGTCTTTAAGGATTTGAGAACACTTGATGTATGTCTTGCGTGGGATACCCGTGGTGACAATGGGGTATTCTATTGATCCACTTGATGTATGTTTTGGTGATCAACTTGCGGGTTCCGCCCATGAACCTATGCATAGGGGTTGGCACATGTTTTCGTCTTGACTCTCCGATAGAATCTTTGGGGCACTCTTTGAGGTTCTATGTGTTGGTTGAATAGATGAATCTGAGATTGTGTGATGCATATCGTATAATCATACCCACAGATACTTGAGGTGACATTGGAGTATCTAGGTGACATTAGGGTTTTGGTTGATTTGTGTCGTAAGGTGTTATTCTAGTACGAACTCTAGGGCTGTTTGTGACACTTATAGGAATAGCCCAACGGATTGATTGGAAAGAATAACTTTGAGGTGGTTTCGTACCCTACCATAATCTCTTCGTTTGTTCTCCGCTATTAGTGACTTTGGAGTGACTCTTTGTTGCATGTTGAGGGATAGTTATATGATCCAATTATGTTATTATTGTTGAGAGAACTTGCACTAGTGAAAGTATGAACCCTAGGCCTTGTTTCCTAGCATTGCAATACCATTTGTGCTCACTTTTACCATTAGTTACCTTGCTGTTTTTATATTTTCAGATTACAAAAAACCTTTATCTACCATCCATATACCACTTGTATCACCATCTCTTCACCGAACTAGTGCACCTATACGATTTACCATTGTATTGGGTGTGTTGGGGACACAAGATACTCTTTGTTATTTGGTTGCAGGGTTGCTTGAGAGAGACCATCTTCAGCCTACGCCTCCTACGGATTGATAAACCTTAGGTCATCCACTTGAGGGAAAATTGCTTATGTCCTACAAACCTCTGCACTTGGAGGCCCAACAACGTCTACAAGAAGAAGGTTATGTAGTAGACATCAGAGGGCACCTGTGGATACAGTTAGCCATGGAAAGTGAAAGTTATGGTGGAAAAAGAAGTAAACTTTATTTCCTGTTTGGGAACCGCCTATGGTATATTATGCATGGAAAATATTGGGAACTCTAAGTCGTTTTCGTTGGTGGGATGGATACACCTCTCAAAATGTTTTTATCTCTAAGTTTTTCACTTTGATCTCTGGCACCTCTACAAATCCCTACTTCCCTCTACGAAGGGCCTTTCTTTTACTTTATGCAATTTTTTTTGAGTCTCCATCTTCTCTTATAAAAAGCACCAACTAGGAGGCAATATGATCGTACTTAAGTATTGGGTGTTGCTAATATTCGAGTGTGTTTCATGAATGGATCAATGTTTGAGCATGTTGGGCTAGGGATAACTTATTTTAGCATTGATATTTTGAAAGACATGGTTGCTTGTTGATATGCTTGAGTATCTAAATTATTATGTCAAAACTAGACTATTGCTTTGAATCATATAAAAATTCCAAATATCCATGCTATAAAGAAAAGAATATGATATGACATGTTAAACAAAACTCCACATCAAAAAATCTGTTTTTATCACTTACATGCTCGAGGATGAGTAAGGGTTAAGCTTGGGGATGCTGATACGTCTCCAATGTATATAGAATTTTTGATTGTTACATGTTGTTATTTTATCAATCTTGGATGTTTTATAATCATTTTATAGTAATTTTATATCATTTTTGGTACTAATCTATTGACATAGTGCCAAGTGCCACTTCATGTTTTTTCCGTGTTTTTTACATCACAGAAAATCAATATCAGACGGAGTCCAAATGCCACAAAACTTTACGGAGATTTTTTATGGACCTGAAGGAACATGTTTGGTTCTGGTTGCACCTGGGGGGAGTCCCAAGGAGGGGACAACCGATCAGGGTACGCCAGGAGGCCTAGGCACGCCCTTGATGGGTTATGCCCACCTCGGGTCCTACCCCCCAGACCGCCTGTTTGCTCTATAAATACCCCAATATTCTAGAAACCCTAAAGGCATCGACGAAATATTCATCCAGCCACCACAGAATCCAGAACCACCAGATCCAATCTAGACACCATCTCGGATGGGGTTCACCACCTCCATTGGTGCCTCTCCGATGATGCGTGAGTAGTTCTTTGTAGACCTTCGGGTCCATAGTTAGTAGCTAGATGGCTTCATCGCTCTCTCTTGATTCTCAATACAATGGTCTCTTGGAGATCCATATGATGTAACTCTTTTTGCGGTGTGTTTGTTGGGATTGATGAACTTTGAGTTTATGATCAGATCTATCTTTTTATATCCATGAAATTATTTGAGTTTCTTTGATCTCTTTTGTGCATGATCTCTTATAGCCTCATATTTCTTCTCCGATATTTGGGTTTTGTTTGCCCAACTTGATCTATTTATCTTGCAACGGGAAGAGGTGCCCGGTAGTGGGTTCGATCTTACGGTGCTTGATCCCAGTGACAAAAGGGGAACCGACACGTATGTATCGTTGCTACTAAGGATAAAACGACGGGGTCTATCTCTACATAGATAGATCTTGTTGTAGGATCAAAAGTATGTCTAGAGGGGGGGTAATTAGACTACTTGACCAAATAAAAATCTAGCCTTTTCCCAATTTTAAGTGTTTGCAGACTTTAACAACTTAGCACAAGTCAAGTAATTAACCTACACATGCAATTTTAAGAGTATAGCAGCGGAATTTAAAATAATTGCATATGAAGGTAAAGGGAGGAGTTTGAGGGGGAAAACGCAATGTAGACATGGGGATTTTTGGCGTGGGTCCGATAGGTGGTGCTATCGTACATCCACGTTGGTGGAGACTTCAACCCACGAAGGGTAACAGTTGCACGAGTCCACGGAGGGCTCCACCCACGAAGGGTCCACGAAGAAGCAACCTTGTCTATCCCACCATGGCCATCACCCACGAAGGACTTGCCTTACTAGGGTAGATCTTCACGAAGTAGGCGATCTCCTTGCCCATACAAACTCCTTGGTTCAACTCCACAATTTCGACGGAGGCTCCCAAGTGACACCTAACAAATCTAGGAGACACCACTCTCCAAAAGGTAATAGATGGTGTGTTGATGATGAACTCCTTTCTCTTGTGCTTCAAATGATAGTCTCCCCAACACTCAACTCTCTCTCATAGGATTGGATTTGGTGGAAAGAGGGTTTGAGTGGAAAGCAACTTGGGGAAGGCTAGAGATCAAGATTTATGTGGTTGGAATGGAATATCTTGACCTCAACACAAGTGTAGGTGGTTCTCTCTCAGAAAATGTATGTTGGAAGTGTAGGCATGTTCTGATGGCTCTCTCCATTAATGAAGAGTGGGTGGAGGGGTATATATAGCCTCCACACAAAATCTAACCATTACACAGAAATCACCAAACTCGGTGGGACCGAATCATGAAACTCGGTCAGACCGATTTAGTTCAAAATGTGAACGTTAGGATTTTCGGTGGGACCGACATGTCAACTCGGTGGGACCGATTCCATTAGGGTTAGGGCATAACGTAATCTCGGTGAGACCGATTACACAAACTCGGTTGGGACCGATTTTGGTAATAGGCAAACAGAGAGTTGGTCAGGCAAACTCGGTGGGACCGATTCGCTCATCTCGGTTAGACCGAAACGTTACGAAGGGGAAACAGAGAGTTTGCATTGCAATCTCGGTGGGACCGATCGCTCATCTCGGTTGGAACGAAACGTTACGAAGGGAAACAGAGAGTTTGCAATCCCATCTCGGTGAGACCGAGATCCCTATCGGTGAGACCGAAATGACTAGGGTTTGTGGCAGTGGCTATGTCAAGTGAACTCGGTGGCGCCGGGTAGGAAATTTCGGTGGGGCCGAGTTTGACTTTTGGTTTGGGACATATGTGGATATGAGAAAGTAGTTGAGGGTTTTGGAGCATATCACTAAGCATTTTGAGCAAGTAACTCATTAAGCAACACCTCATCCCCTTTTAATAGTATTGGCTTTTCCTATGGACTCAATGTGATCTTGGATCACTAAAAGTAAAATGTAGAGTCTTGAGCTTGAGCCAACATGTGTTCTTAGTATTTTGAGGGGTCCACTTTCTAATCCATGACATGCCAAACATTGAGCTTTCCTGAAATATTTATCTTGAAATAGCATTAGCTCAATGGGCTATATGTTGTTAGGAATTACCAAAACCACCCAGGGATAGTTGCACTTTCAATCTCCCCCTTTTTGGTAATTGATGACAACATATAGATCAAAGCTTCGACAAATGATAATAAGATTGAAAAACATCGTCGCTTTGAGAAGTATGTGATAAGCAAGAGCTGCCCCTAAATTTGTGCATTATTTAAAATTTGCTTTTGAATGCAGATGCACAATCGATTAGTATCATGGGTTACTCTTCCATGTCACATACATCTTGGTGGAGCGCTCAAAATGATAGAAATTAAAAGCATGCACTCATCACCAAGCAAGTGAATGATCATATATGGATATAAAAGATAGTATCATCTAAACAAGCATTAAGGTAGCAAATGATCAATCACATGATCACACAAGTATCTCACACAAGGACATAAAGTATCTCACACAATAAAAAGTTCAACAAAAGGCAAAGACGCAAAACAGTCTCTCGAAGCCTATGATCTATACATATTTCTCCCCCTTTGGCAACAAGTTACCAAAAAGTTCAAATATGCATAGTGATATGCGTCTCTCAGGCTTGGTCTTCGGGAGGTGGTGTAGAGAGAACTCCAAGGACGAAGGCATCTGTTGATGTAGTTGGAGATGGTGGAGTGGCTGCTGGAGGTGGCACTGGAGATGTAGCTGATGGTGTTGATGTTGTAGCTCTAGAATCTGTCACTGGCACGGCAGCAGACCTCTGACTCCTTGGTACTCGCTGAAATGCATCTGTCATTGCCTTGCCTCTCTTCTCTTGTGCTTCCTCCTGAAGCTGCTTAACTGTTGTTTGAATCTCAGTTACCTTCAGATCAAGATCATAAACTTTGGTCTCTATGATCCTCTCCAAGCTCTCTTGGTGTTGAGTCAGGGCGGCCAAGCCCTTCTCAATCCTCAGTGTAGACTGGATCAGATATGCAAGTTGATCTTGCTTGCTCTTCAGGAAAACTTGAGATGCCTCTTCAACACTTGACATCTTAGCAGCTTTCTCAGCCTTTGCTTTGGCTCTCTTCTCCTGAGCTTGAACTGATGATGGTTCCTCCTCATTCATCAAAATAGTATTATCTTCAAAATCAGGATACAGGGGTAGATGCTCCTTATCCAACAGATATGTTCATGTGCCCATCTTGGAGTTGATGAGCTCCTGAATGTGTGGATCATACCCACAGCTTCTCTTCTGGTCAACAGCAGTCCTCTTGATTGTCTCTACAATCAGACTCATGACCTTGAACTTATGAGGGACATCAAAAAGCTGTAGCAGGTTGATAGAGTGCCCTTTGATCATCTTGTGATCTCCTTACTTGGGTAGCAGAGTGTGCCTTAGGATCCAGTTGATAGTAGGTAGACCATACAATAAGAAATGTACATATCCAAGATTGTGAGTCTCCAAAGCTTTATCTGGGATCTCCTTGTACATGTTATCCATAGTGTTGTGGTTCTTCTTCTTCTTGGCATACACATCCAAGTCATCTTCATGTTCTTCTGGGGCATTTATCAATTTTTTCCGTTCTACAATTGTGGATTGGTACCCAGTACCTTCTGACATCCATATGATCTTCCCATCTGGGTAAAAGTGAGAAATGGAGTAAAGCTGCATGATTAGCTCATCATTCCATTTTGTGAGCTTCTATCCAACAAACTCATCTACTCCACACGCTTTGAAGCTATCATAAACTCCTGGAAAGTGATCTTCATTCTCCTAGATGTATTCACAATCAACCCATCTCATGTCACAGACAATGGGCTTCTTGTCAAGAAAAATAGTTTCATAAAAGTCTTGTTGTTCCTTTGTATGAAACCGGTAGTCAACTGCAGTCCTCCTCACAGCATAAGCATCAGACTCTCTCCACAATCTCACTCCTGAATCTTTCCTGATGTGCATGTTCTCAGCGACTGGATGAGCATCATTGTGGGCTGGAATCTTGGGCTTCAATTTTCTTAAAATAAGAGACTCATCTTCTTCTTCTTGAGCCTGAGGCATTGGGGCCTTGTTCTTTTCTTCAGCAGCTATACTTCTGGTGTTCCTCTTGGGCTTACTGGGCTTCTGAGCTGGAGCTTTGGGAGTTGTCTGGGGCTTTGATGGAGCAGCCCCTAACTTTATAGCATCTCCCATAAGCTTCTGAGCTTTGGGTGCTGGTGCAGCATCCTATTCCTCTTCCTCTTCTTCAGAGGGATCTCTCATCATGGAGGGCTTGCCAATGACTCTGGAAATGGTCTTCTTGACCCTCTCCTTTCTTTTCTTGCCTTCTCCACCTTCTTTGGGTTCAAGAGTGAACTCCATTGTCTCTTGAGTAGAGGCTCTGGCTTTAGACATAGGAATTCTCTTTGCTGGAGCCTTCTTATTCATTCCTGGCTTAACTGTAGTAGATGCGCCATACTCCTTTTTCAGCACCTTCTTCTTGGAGTTTACTTCCTCCTCAGTGGCAACATAATCCTCATCCTCAGATTCTAAGGTTCTCTTCTTCCTAGATCTGGTGGCTGCCTTTGGAAAGTTGCTGGGAGTGCTCCTGCTACCATCATCAGAAGTGCTCGAGGGATCCGAACCCTCACTCGGCTGCACATGTTTGTCAGACCTGTTCTGACTGTCACTTTGATCAGACATCTCTGCAAACTCACTGACAGCAGACCCTGTGAATAGATGTAGATGAGATAGAGTGGATGAGCATCACAAAGTGCAGATTTTTTTGCAAAATAGATGACTTAAAAACTTGGTTTTAGTTCTCCACAGAAAGCATTTCAGAGCTATCGATTTGTAAACTCGGTGATATCGAAGCAGCTTTTGTAACCTAAACTAGTGAACTCGGTCAGACCGAGTCACAGTTCGGTGGCACCGAGACTGCTAGGGTTTCACAAAGAATCGAACTCGGTCACATCGATTTGCAGTTTTCGATCAGACTGAAAATTGCAAGTGCTATGGCCTAAGCCAAATCGGTGAGACCAATTTCTACAACTCGGTCGGTCAGAGATAAGGTTGGCGGAGACCTAACCCTAAATTTTCAAATCAAATCTAACCTAAAGGATGTTTTCAGTGGATAGAGTGTTTGCATATGTGGTAAGGATCATGGCAAAACAATGTGCTATGAATCAGAGGTAAAGGAATAGCACAAGGGTCGAACCCATACCCTAGTTCGGCGGGAGTTCGCTACGGCGACAACGGTGGAGCAGATTTCCGTTGACGGTGATGGAAACCAGTGGCGGGAGGTTGCTGGCGGCGGGGAGACGATCCGGAGACCCGGGGAGGCAGAGAAGGACACACGCACGGGCTGAGGAGTTTGAAGAAATTTCCAAAATCTCACCCGTGGGTATATATATCCCAACCCTGTCGGTGTGACCGAGTGGAACAACTCGGTGGGACCGAGATGCAGAATCGCAAGCGGTTACTGCAACTCGGTGTGACAGAAAAGTTCAAATCGGTTGCACCGAGATTGAAAACCTAGATCAACTTAGTGATGTCGGTGTGACCGAAATGGATGACTCGATCATACCGAAATGCACAAAGAGGTTTTGCAAGTTTAAGTCTATGACGAATCGGGGACTCCGAGTGCTCCTCACACAGAGTGGTTCGAATCTGACTTGATCAAACTTTGTGATGTAGCATGAATAGAGTTTGAGACGAGAAAAGCATAGATAGCTAGAGGAAGTCCTTAGACATTCTTGTCCATCCATTTGGCAAAAGAGAAAAAGCCAAACAATCAAGGCAACAAATGGATGTCCTCGAATGAGTAAAATATGCAACCAACATGCTCACACAACAAGATGGCAAATGAAATATGTGGCAAAGCATGCACAATCACTCTAGCATCTATCAAGCAATTTGGCGATGACTAGGTCATCTATATATGAGTATATTGACCGAGGAGTCAAATGAGAACATTTGATCGTAGGTCATACTCATCGTTTAAGCACAAGTGGGGTCACCACTTTTACATAATGCATTGTTGTGTTCACATCGTTAGAGTTGCTTTAGCTCAATTGATTAGAGTAAAGCTCCCCCTAGATGTGATATCCCCCTAGGAGGGATGAACTAACCTTGGGTTTTGTCGATGATGACTTCATGTAGGTGTTGAAGATGTAGGTGCTCAAAGTTGATGTAGATCATTCGGAGCAATCCTTTGGAGTGAGTTGCACTTTCAATACCTACACGGGTTAGTCCCACAAGGAACAAACAAGGATATCCATAGACATAGAGTGATATTCACATGAGATGATGTCCATGAATGCATTAGGTTACCTTGTCCCTTGTCTTACCAACAAGAGGGTTTGTGACTCCTTGAACTAGTGCAAGATATGGAAGTTGTTTGCACTTGTCCTTGCCAAAATGATATGAGTGAAGTATGTTGGCGGAGTCACCCTCAAGAACTCTCTAGTTCTTCTTCTTCGGGATCCACACCATCTTGATGGGAATCCTTGGAGTTGTAGTCGTACTTGATGAAGTAGAACTTGATGTAGTCTTGGGAACCCACTTGACCAATGCCTTAGGGGCTTCTTCAAATGCATCAATCTCCTCTTGAAGCTTGTCCTTGCCCTTTAGTTTGTGATCTTGTGGTGGAAGATCATCTTGAGCTTGTGTTCCTTGGAAAGAAATAGGATCATACTTCTCTTGTTAAGGAACAAACTTCGTCTTGGGGTATTGATCTTCTTCCCACTCAACTCCATTGGCATTGAACTTTCGTTCAAAACCAACACCTTGATTCTTCCGGTGTCTTCCTTGCTTGCGTACAATTTCCTCAAATTGCTTACTTCCGGCAAGACTCTTGTAAACACCTTTCTCTATAATTCCCTTCAATAAGCTATTTTCTTGCTCAAGTGTAACTTGGCTAAGAGAATCATTAGTGGAATCAAGAGAACTACTAGAAGCAACAACATTGGTTTTAGCATGATTATTGTTACTACTAGAAGAAGAATCTTTCTTGTTCTTATTGCTAGATTTAACTTGAGGCATGTAAGTAGACAAGAGTAAACGCTTGGCAATGTAAGAAGAACTTTTCTTGCGAAGATCATCATTGATTGCCTTTAAGAACTCATGCTCTTGCTCAAGGATGAGCATTTCAAAGCGTAGCTTCTCATGAGTCTTTAAAAGTTCTCGATGATCTTCCAAGGTAGTTTCATGAGCTAACTTAAGAGTGTTTAGTTCTTTAGTTCGACGCTCAATCTCCTTCTTATCATTGTCATTCGTTTTATCTTGTTTAGCATGATTAATATCAAGTTCATCATAGTTTTCATAACTAGAGTTGTCAACAAGTAAATCATCATCACCTAGCAAATCATCTTCATCACTATTGAAATCAACATACTCGGGGTGTGATACCTTTGGGCCTTTAGCCATGAAGCATCTTCCAATTCCTTTATTTGGTGAGTCAAATATGTCGTAGGAGTCAGTTGACACAAGTGCTAGACCGGCAACAACTTCATCTTGAGTGTATTCGGAGTCGGAGTGGTAACTTCTTTCGGAGTGATTGTCGGAGTCGGAGCCGGATACCCATTCACCAACATGAGCTTGATGTCTTCATTTTGTGTAACTCTTTGATGACTTGTCCTTCCTTTCTGAATCCTTGCTTCTCCGAGAGGGTCTTCGCTCATAACGATCATTTCTACTCCTTCTCATTTCTACTTCTTCTTTTGGGAGAATCTTCTCTTCTTTTGTAGGGAGCCGTACACTCATTGGAGTAGTGTCCGGGTCTTCCATAATTGTAGCAATTACGTTCACGACTTGAGGACCTTTTGTCATTGTAGGACCTTGACTTGGAACTTCTTTCCTTGCTTCTACTCTTGTAGAACTTGTTGAAGTTCTTCACCATTAGGCTCAATTCTTCATTGAAGGTTTGTTTCTCACTTGATGATGTGGGAGCATCACATGAGGCTTTGTAAGCACCACTTGACTTGTTGTGGAGCTCTTCCTTATCCTTAAGTGACATATCATGAGCAACAATTCTTCCAATGACTTACGTTGGCTTGAGATCTTTGTAATTGGGCATCATTTGGATCAATGTGCACATGGTATCATATTTTCCATCCAAGGCTCTTAGGATCTTATTAATGATGAATCTGTTGGTCATCTCTTCACTTCCTAAGCCGGCAATCTCATTTGTGATGAGAGCAAGCCTAGAGTACATTTCAGCAACACCTTCACCATTCTTCATTTTGAACTTTTCAAGTTGACTTCGAAGCACATCCAATTTGGATTCCTTGACGGAGTCGGTACCTTCGTGCATATCAATCAAAGTATCCCAAATTTCCTTTGCATTCTCAAGGCGGCTGATTTTGTTGAATTCTTCGGGGCACAATCCATTGAAGAGAATATCACAAGCTTGAGCATTGTATTGCAGCATCTTGAACTCTTCCGCGGTGGCTTCATGGTTCGGTTCTCTCCCATCAAAGAATTCACCTTGCAAGCCAATACACACAATAGCCCAAACGACGGGGTTATGTCCAAGAATATGCATTTTCATCTTATGCTTCCAACTAGCAAAATTAGTACCATCAAAGTAAGGACCTCTATGGTGGTAATTTCCCTCGCTAGACGCCATACTCTCCAAGGTTGCGAAACCAAGGCTATGATCACCAAAAGCTATGGAAATCAAAGCAAATGGAGACCAAAGCTCTGATACCACTTGTAGGATCGAAAGTATGTCTAGAGGGGGGTGATTAGACTACTTGACCAAATAAAAATTTAGCCTTTTCCCAATTTTAAGTCTTGGCAGATTTTAACAACTTAGCACAAGTCAAGTAATTAACCTACATATGCAATTCTAAGAGTATAGCCGCGGAATGTAAAACAATTGCATATGAAGGTAAAGGGAGGAGTTTGAGGGAGAAAACGCAATGTAGACACGGAGATTTTTGGCGTGGTTCCGATAGGTGGTGCTATCGTACATCCACGTTGATGGGGACTTCAACCCACGAAGGGTAACGGTTGCGCGAGTCCACGAAGGGTCCACGAAGAAGCAACCTTGTCTATCCCACCATGGACATCACCCACGAAGGACTTGCCTTACTAGGGTAGATCTTCACGAAGTAGGCGACCTCCTTGCCCGTACAAACTCCTTGGTTCAACTCCACAATTTTGACGGAGGCTCCCAAGTGACACCTAACCAATCTAGGAGACACCACTCTCCAAAAGGTAATAAATGGTGTGTTGATGATGAACTCTTTGCTGTTGTGCTTCAAATGATAGTCTCCCCAACACTCAACTCTCTCTCATAGGATTGGATTTGGTGGAAAGAGGGTTTGAGTGGAAAGCAACTTGGGGAAGGCTAGAGATCAAGATTTATGTGGTTGGAATGGAATATCTTGACCTCAACACAAGTTTAGGTGGTTCTCTATCAGAAAATGTATGTTGGAAGTGTAGGCATGTTCTGATGGCTCTCTCCACAATGAAGAGTGGGTGGAGGGGTATATATAGCCTCCACACAAAATCTAACCATTACACGCATATCACCAAACTCAGTGGGGCCGAATCATGAAACTCGGTCAGACCGATTTAGTTCAAAATGTGAACGTCAGGATTTTCGGTGGGACCGACATGTCAACTCGGTGGGACCGATTCCATTAGGGTTAGGGCATAACATAATCTCGGTGAGACCGATTACACAAACTCGGTGGGACTGATTTTGGTAATAGGCAAACAGAGAGTTGGTCAGGCAAACTCAGTGGGACCGATTTGTTCATCTCGGTTAGACCGAAACGTTACGAAGGGGAAACAAAGAATTTGCATTGCAATCTCGGTGGGACCGATCGCTCATCTCGGTTGGACCAAAATGTTACGAAGGGAAACATAGAGGTTGCAACCCCATCTCGGTGAGACCGAGATCCCTATCGGTGAGACTGAAATGGCTAGGGTTTGTGGCAGTGGCTATGTCAAGTGAACTCGGTGGCGCCGGGTAGGAAATTTCGGTGGGGCCGAGTTTGACTTTTGGTTTGGGACATATGTCGATATGATAAAGTAGTTGAGGGTTTTGGAGCATATCACTAAGCATTTTGAGCAAGTAACTCATTAAGAAACACCTCATCCCCTTTTAATAGTATTTGCTTTTACTATGGACTCATTGTGATCTTGGATCACTAAAATTAAAATGTAGAGTCTTGAACTTGAGCCAACATGTATTCTTAATATTTTGAGGGGTCCACTTTATAATCCATGCCATGCCAAACATTGAGCTTTCCTGAAATATTTATCTTGAAATAGTATTAGCTCAATGGGCTATATGTTATTAGGAATTACCAAAACCACCCAGGGATAGTTGCACTTTCACTTATCTACATCATGTCATCGTTGTTATTGCATTACTTCATTTCTCCATGAACTTAATACACTAGATGCATGCTGGATAGCGGTCAATGTGTGGAGTAATAGTAGTAGATGTAGGCAGGAGTCGGTCTGCTAATCTTGGACGTGATGCCTATGTAATGATCATTGCCTGGATATCGTCATAATTATTTGAGGTTCTATCAATTGCACAACAGTAATTTGTTTACCCACCATTTGCTATCTTTCTTGAGAGAAGCCACTATTGAAACCTACGGCCCCTGGGTCTTCTTTCTCATATATTTGCGTGCGATCTACTTTTACTTTGTATTTTTATTCAGATCTATTAAACCAAAAATACAAAAATACTTTTCTGCACTTTATTTTATTTACAATCTATTATTTCAATCTAATACAAAATTTTGGCATCATTACCCGAAAGGGATTGACAACCCCTTTAACACGTCGGGTTGCGAGGTGTTGTTATTTGTGTGCAGGTGTTGTTTACGTTGTGTTGCTTGGTGCTCCTAGTGGTTCGATAACCTTGGTTTCATCACTGAGGGAAATACCTACCTTCGCCGTGCTACATCATCCCTTCCTCTTTGGGGAAATATCGACGTAGTCCTAGCAAACAGGAGTTTTCTGGTGTTATAGTCAGGGAGCAATCACAAATATGTGAAGCCGGCATTCAAGTTTTCAACAAAAATTATGAACTAACCATATTCACAATATTGTTTAGGTCTCACATTTACTCATATCAATGGCATAATCAACTAGCGAGCAATAATAATAAATCCCGGATGACAACAATTTTTCAAAACAATCATAATATGATATAACAAGATGGTATCTCGCTAGCCCTTTCTGAGACCGCAAAACATAAATGTAGAGCATCCGTGAAGATCAAGGACTGATTAGACATTGTAATTTATGGTAAAAGAGATCCGGCCACAGTCATACTCAATATAAATTAATAGCAATGCATGCAAATGACAGTGGTGCTCTCTACCTGGTGATTCTTATAAGAAGATGATGACTCAGAAGTAAAACTAAATAGATAAATAATATTTATCTATTTACAGAGGGAAGCAGGGATTTGCAGAGGTGCTAGAGCTCAAGTTTTTAAAATAGAGATAAATAATATTTTGAGCGGCATGCTTTCATTGTCAACATAACAACCAAGGGATCTCGATATCTTCCATGCTACATACATTATAGGCGGTTCCCAAACAGAATCGTAAAGTTTATACCCCCACCACCAACAAGCACACTCCACGGCTGGTCCGAAACAATGGGTACCGTCCAGCTAACAACAATCCTGGGGTAGTTTTGTTTCAATTATTTTGATTTGATTTGCTTTGAGCAAGGGACTAGGCATCTCGGTTACCGACTATTTTCTCCTGAATGACGAGCGAAGTCCACTCATCATGAGAATAACCCACCTAACATGAAAGATATTGAGAGCCCTAGTTGATACATGAGCTATTCGAGCATACAAAACAGATTATTATTTGAAGGTTTAGAGTTTGGCACATGCAAATTTAGTTGGAACGGTAGGTAAATACCGTATATAGGTAGGTATGGTGGACTCCTATGGAAGAACTTTGGGGTTTATGGAAGTGGATGCACAAGTAGTATTCTCACTTAGTACAAGTGAAGGCTAGAAAGAGACTGGGAAATGACCAACTAGAGAGCGGCAACAGTCATAAACATGCAAGAGATTAACCAACATTGAATGCAAGCATGAGTAGGATATAAATCACCATGAACATAAATATTGTGGAGGCTATGTTGATTTTGTTTCAACTACATGCGTGAACATGTGCCAAGTTAAGCCACTCGAATCATTCAAAGGAGGATACCATCCTATCATACTACATCACAACCATTTTAAAAGCATGTTGGCACACAAGGTAAACCATGATAAACTCCTAGCTAATTAAGCATGGCATGAGCAACTATAATCTCTAATTGTCATTGCAAATATGTTTCTTTCATAATAGGCTGAATTAGGAACGATGAACTAATCATATTTACAAAAACAAGATAGGTCGAGTTCATACCAGCTTCTCTCATCTCAATCAGTCCATCATATATCGCCATTATTGCCTTTCACTTGCACGACCGAACGGTGTGGATAATAATAATAGTGCACGTGCATTGGACTAAGCTGGAATCTGCAATTATTTAATACATAGGAGAAGACAAGGTAATATGGGCTCTTAGTTAGATCAACAATAATGCATATGAGAGCCACTCAACATTTTCATCATGGTCTTCTCCTCTCGACCCCCAAAGCAAAGAAAAGAAACAAAACTATTTACACGGGAAAGCTCCCAACTCGACCTATATTGTTTTTGTAAATATGATTAGTTCATCGTTCATGATTCAGCCTATTATGAATGAAACATGTTTGCAATGACAATTAGAGATTATAGTTGCTCATTGATACGTCTCCAACTTATCTATAATTTTTGAATGCTCCATGCTATTATATTATCTATTTTGGATGTTAATGGGCTTATTTTTACACTTTTATATTATTTTTGGGACTAACCTATTAAACGGAGGCCCAACCCAAATTGATGTGTTTTTTTGCCTATTTTAGTGTTTCGCCGAAAAGGAATATCAAACGGAGTCCAAACGGAATGAAACCTTCGGGAGCGTTATTTTTGGAACAAACGTGATCCAGGAGACTTGGAGTGGACGTCAAGGAGCAATCAAGGAGGCCATGATGCATGGGGCACGCCCCCCACCCTCGTGGGCCCCTCGTTGCTCCACCGACCTACTTCTTCCTCCTATATATATCCATATACCCCGCAAACATCCAGGAGCACCATGAAACCCTATTTCCACCACCGCAACCTTCTGTACCCAAGAGATCCCATCTTGGGGCCTTTTTTGGATCTCCGCCGGAGGGGGCATTGATCACGGAGGGCCTCTACATCAACTCCATGGCCCCTCCGATGATGCGCGAGTAGTTTACTTCAGACCTTCGGGTCCACAGCTAGTAGCTAGATGGCTTCTTCTCTCTCTTTGGATCTCAATACAAAGTTCTCCTTGATTCTCTTGGAGATCTATTCGATGTAATCTTCTTTTGCGGTGTGTTTGTCGAGATCCGCTGAATTGTGGGTTTATGATCAAGTCTATCTATGAACAATATTTGAATCTTCTCCGAATTATTTTATGTATGATTGGTTTATCTTTGCAAGTCTCTTCGAATTATCAGTTTGGTTTGGCCTACTAGATTGATCTTTCTTGCAATGGGAGAAGTGCTTAGCTTTGGGTTCAATCTTGCGGTGCTCGATCCCAGTGAGAGAAAGGGAAACGACACGTATTGTATTGTTGCCATTGAGGATAACAAGATGGGGTTTAAATCATATTGCATGAGTTTATCCCTCTACATCATGTCATCTTGCTTAAGGCGTTACTCTGTTCTTATGAACTTAATACTCTAGATGCATGCTGGATAGCGGTCGATGTGTGGAGTAATAGTAGTAGATGCAGGAAGGAGTTGGTGTACTTGTCACGGACGTGATGCCTATATACATGATCATGCCTAGATATTCTCATAATTATTCGCTTTTCTATCAATTGCTCGACAGTAATTTGTTCAACCACCATAATACTTATGTTATCTTGAGAGAAGCCACTAGTGAAACCTATGGCCCCCAGGTCTATTCTCCTCATATCAGTTTCCCATATATTTTATTTTGCAATCTTTACTTTCAATCTATATCATAAAAATACCAAAAATATTTATCTTATTATTATCATCTCTATCAGATCTCACTCTTGCAAGTGGCCGTGAAGGGATTGGCAACCCCTTTATCGTGTTGGTTGCGAGGTTCTTATTTGTTTGTGTAGGTACGAGGTGACTCGCGCGTGGTCTCCTACTGGATTGATACCTTGGTTCTCAAAAACCGAGGGAAATACTTACGTTGCTTTACTGCATCACCCTTTCCTCTTCAAGGGAAAACCAACGCAGTGCTCAAGAGGTAGCAAGAAGGATTTCTGGCGCCGTTGTCGGGGAGATCTACGCCAAGTCAAGACATACCAAGTACGCATCACAACTCTTACCCTTCACATTACATTATTTGCCATTTGCCTCTCGTTTTCCTCTCCCCCACTTCACCCTTGCCGTTTTATTCGCCCTTCTTCTGTCCGTCTTTCCATTTGCTTTGATGTCTTACTTGGCTCGTTTGCTCGTTTGGTTGGAATAGTTGTTTACTTATTGATAAACAGAGAACCTAAGATCTATGGATCCTCATCCACTTGCTAATCTTTTTAAGAGATCCAATTATGATGAACCAATTGCTAGTGAGTTTTGTGCACTAGATTATCTTTATGAAGTTTTGCTTGAAATTCGTGAATCTGAAAATTGTGATGAAGTACTTTATGGAGTGATTCACAATGGATCTTTGAATAGAAAGCATGATTGCAATGATGATAGTATAAATTCTATTAATGTCAATTGTGCTTATAATATACAAAACCCTAAGCTTGGGGATGCTAGTTTTGCTATGTCTACTACTCGTTGCAACGATCATGATTGGGGTGATTCTTCTTTTGATCTTGAAATTTATTTAAGCCCCATGATGAATATGAGATTGATAATAGTGTTTGCAATATTATTGAAAGTGGGTTTGGAAGAGTGTCAACTTTAGATCCCACATATTTGGAGAATGTTCAATCTTATGAAATTTTTGATAAAAGTGGGTTTGGAGATGTCATGACTTTAGTTAATGTTAATCCCACTATTTTGGAATAGTGTCAACTTTGCATGCATGTGGATCATGTTGAAAATATTTTATGTGGCTATTTTGTTGAATTTGCTTATGATCCTACATGTAATTATTATGAGAGAGGAAAATATGGTGGTAGAATTTTTCATGTTACTAAATTACCTCTCGTTATGTTGAGATTGCTATTGTTTCTTTCCGCTTCCTTGCATATGCTAGTTTTTTCTTGCCTTGATAATTTGTTTTCCTATAAGATGCCTATGCATATGAAGTATGTTAGATGTAGATGTGTTTGTCATGTGTTTTATGATGCTCTCTTTGTGCTTCAATTCTTGTCTTTAATGTGAGCATCGTCGAAATCTTATGCCTAGCTTTAGGGCTTTAAAGAAAAGCGCTTGTTGGGAAACAACCCAACATTTTTCCTTGCTGTTATTCAATAAATAATTTATCTAGCCTCTGTTTTGGTTGTTCTTTTGTGTTTAATTAGTGTTGTGCAAGTAGAACCATTGGGAAGACTTGGGGAAAGTCTTTTTGATCTTGCTGTAAAAAACAGAAACTTTAGGGCTCACGAGAATTGCTGCCATTTTTTATTGGAGAGTGCTATTCAGTTAATTATTTTTTAAGATGATTAATAGATAAATTCCTAACGTCCAGAAATTTATTTTATAATTTTTGGGGTTCCACAAGTTTGCGTTAGTTACAGATTACTACAGACTGTTCTGTTTTTCACAGATTCTGTTTTTCATGTGTTGTTTGCTTATTTTGATGAATCTATGGCTAGTAATAGAGTTTATAAACCATAGAGAAGTTTGAATACAGTAGGTTTAACACCAACATAAATAAAGAATGAGTTCATTACAGTATCTTGAAGTGGTGTTTTGTTTTCTTTCGTTAACGGAGCTCACGAGATTTTCTTGTTAAGTTTTGTGTTGTGAAGTTTTCAAGTTTTGGGTAAATATTTGATGGATTTTGGAACAAGGAGTGGCAAGAGCCTAAGCTTGGGGATGCCCATGGCACCCCAAGGTAAAACCAAGGACACCAAAAAGCCTAAGCTTGGGGATGCCCCGGAAGGCATCCCCTCTTTCGTCTTTGTTCATCGGTAACTTTACTTGGAGCTATATTTTTATTTGCCACATGATATGTGTTTTGCTTGGAGCGTCTTGTATGATTTGAGTCTTTGATATTTAGTTTACCACAATCATCCTTGTTGTACATGCCTTTTGAGAGAGACACACATGAATTGGAATTTATTAGAATACTCTTTGTGCTTCACTTATATGTTTTGAGCTATATAGTTTTTGCTCCAGTACTTCACTTATATCTTTTAGAGCACGGGGGTGGTTTTATTTTATAGAAATAATTGATCTCTCATGCTTCACTTATATTCTTTTGAGATTCCTTTAGAATAACATGACAATTTGCTTTTAGGCATAATAAAAACTTTTATATAAGTGCATTGAATACTAAGAGAAGTATGATACTTGATGATTGTTTTGAGATATGGAGATGGTGATGTTAGAGTCATGCTAGTAGAGTAGTTGTGAATTTGAGAAATACTTGTGTTGAAGTTTGTGATTCCCGTAGCATGCACGTATGGTGAACCTTTATGTGATGAAGTCGGAACATGATTTATTTATTGATTGCCTTCCTTATGAGTGGCGGTTGGGGACGAGTGATGGTCTTTTCCTACCAATCTATCCCCCTAGGAGCATGCGTGTAGTACTTTGTTACGATAACTAATAAATTTTTGCAATAAGTATGTGAGTTCTTTATGACTAATGTTGAGTCCATGGATTATACACACCCTCACCCTTCCACCATTGCTAGCCTCTCTAGTACCACGCAACTTTTGCCGGTACCATAAACCCACCATATACCTTCCTCAAAACAGCCACCATACCTACCTATTATGGCATTTCCATAGCCATTCCGAGATATATTGCTATGCAACTTTCCACCGTTCTGTTCATCATGACACATTCATCATTGTCATATTGCTTAGCATGATCATGTAGTTGACATCGTATTTGTGGCAAAGCCACCGTTCATAATTCTTTCATACATGTCACTCATGCATCATTGCACATCCCGGTACACCGCCAGAGGCATCCATATAGAGTCATACTTTGTTTTAAGTATTGAGTTGTAATTCTTGAGTTGTAAGTAAAAAGAAGTGTGATGACCATTATTAGAGCATTGTCCCAGTGAGGAAAGGATGATGGAGACTATGATTCCCCCACAAGTCGGGATGAGACTCCGGACGAAAAAAAGAAAGAAAAGAGGCCAAATGAAAAATAAAAAGAAAGAATGCCCAAATAAAAGAAGAAGAAAATGAGAGAAAAATAGAGAAGGGACAATGTTACTATCCTTTAACCATACTTGTGCTTCAAAGTAGCACCATGATCTTCATGATAGAGAGTCTCCTATGTTGTCACTTTCATAAACTAGTGGGAATTTTACATTATAGAACTTGGCTTGTATATTCCAATGATGGGCTTCCTCAAATTGCCCAAGGTCTTCGTGAGCAAGCAAGTTGGATGCACACCCACTTAGTTTCTTTTGTTGAGCTATCATACACTTATAGCACTAGTGCATCCGTTGCATGGCAACCCCTACTCACTCACATTGATATCTATCAATGGGCATCTCCATAGCCCGTTGATACGCCTAGTTGATGTGAGACTATGTTCTCTTTTTTTGTCTTCTCCACAACCACCATTCTATTCCACCATAGTGCTATATCCATGGCTCACGCTCATATATTGCGTGAAGATTGAAAAAGTTTGAGAACATCGAAAGTATGGAACAATTGCTTGGCTTGTCATCGGGGTTGTGCATGATTTAATATTTTGTGTGATGAAGATAGAGCATAGCTGGACTATATGATTTTGTAGGGATAACTTTCTTTGGCCATGTTATTTTGAGAAGACATGATTGCTTAGTTAGTATGCTTGAAGTATTATTATTTCTATGTCAATATTAAACTTTTATCTTGAATCTTTCTGATCTGAACATTCATGCCACAATAAAGAGAAATTACATTGAAATATGTTAGGAAGCATTCCACATCAAAAATTCTTTTTTTTATCATTTACCTACTCGAGGACAAGCAGGAATTAAGCTTGGGGATGCTTGATACGTCTCCAATGTATCTATAATTTTTGATTGCTCCATGCTATTATATTATCTATTTTGGATGTTAATGGGCTTATTTTTACACTTTTATATTATTTTTGGGACTAACCTATTAACCAGAGGCCTAGCCCAAATTGTTGTTTTTTTGCCTATTTTAGTGTTTCGCCGAAAAGGAATATCAAACGGAGTCCAAACGGAATGAAACCTTCGGGAGTGTTATTTTTGGAACAAACGTGATCCAGGAGACTTGGAGTGGACGTCAAGAAGCAATCAAAGAGGCCACGAGGCAGGGGGGTGCGCCCACCCCCCTGGGCGCGCCCTCCACCCTCGTGGGCCCCTCGTTGCTCCACCGACCTACTTCTTCCTCATATATATATCCATATACCCCGCAAACATCCAGGAGCACCACGAAACCCTATTTCCACCACTGCAACCTTCTTTACCCAAGAGATCCCATCTTGGGGCCTTTTCCGAAGCTCCATCGGAGGGGGCATTGATCGTGGAGGGCGTCTACATCAACTCCATGGCCCCTCCGATGATGTGTGAGTAGTTTACTTCAGACCTTCGGGTCCATAGCTAGTAGATAGATGGCTTCTTATCTCTCTTTGGATCTCAATACAAAGTTCTCCTCGATTCTCTTGGAGATCTATTCAATGCAATCTTGTTTTGTGGTGTGTTTGTCGAGATCCGATGAATTGTGGCTTTATGATCAAGTCTATCTATGAACAATATTTGAATCTTCTCTAAATTCTTTTATGTATGATTGGTTTATCTTTGCAAGTCTCTTTGAATTATTAGTTTGGTTTGGCCTACTAGATTGATCTTTCTTGCTTTGGGTTCAATCTTGTGGTGATCGATCCCAGTGATAGAAAGGGAAACGACATGTATTGTATTGTTGCCATTGAGGATAACAAGATGGGGTTTACATCATATTGCATGAGTTTATCCCTCTACATCATGTCATCTTGCTTAAGGCGTTACTCTGTTCTTATGAACTTAATACTCTAGATGCATGCTAGATAGCGGTCGATGTGTGGAGTAATAGTAGTAGATGCAGGCAAGAGTCGGTCTACTTGTCACGGACGTGATCTTATATACATGATCATGCCTAGATATTCTCATAATTATTCGTTTTTCTATCAATTGCTTGACAGTAATTTGTTCACCCACCGTAATACTTATGCTATCTTGAGAGAAGCCACTAGTGAAACCTATGGCCCCGGGTCTATTCTCCATCATATAAGTTTCCCATCTATTTTATTTTGCAATCTTTAATTTCAATCTATATCATAAAAATACCAAAAATATTTATCTTATTATTATCATCTCTATCAGATCTCACTCTTGCAAGTGGCCATGAAGGGATTGACAACCCCTTTATCGTGTTGGTTGCGAGGTTCTTATTTGCTTGTGTAAGTACGAGGTGACTCGCGCGTGGTCTTCTACTAGATTGATACCTTGGTTCTCAAAAACTGAGGGAAATACTTACGTTGCTTTACTACATCACCCTTTCCTCTTCAAGGGAAAACCAGCGCAGTGCTCAAGAGGTAGCACTCATGCCATGCTTAATTAGCTAGGAGTTTATAATGGTTTACCTTGTCTTCCAACATGCTATTAAAATGATTGTGATGTGGTATGATAGGGTGGTATCCTCCTTTGAACGATTCGAGTGGCTTGACTTGGCACATGTTCACGCATGTAATTGAAACAAAATCAACATAGCCTCCATGATATTTATGTTCATGGTGAATTATATCCTACTCATGCTTGCACTCAGTTTTGATTAATTTTAATGCATGTTCATGACTGTTGTCGCTCTCTAGCTGGTCGCTTCCTAGTCTCTTTCTAGCCTTCACTCGTACTAAGCGGGAATACTGCTTGTGCATCCACCTCCATAAACCCCAAAAGCTATTCCATATGAGTCCACCATACCTTCCTATATGCGGTATCTACCTGCCGTTCCAAGTAAATTTGTATGTGCCAAACTCTAAACCTTCAAATGAAATTCTGTTTTGTATGCTCGAATAGCTCATGTATCAACTAGGGCTGTCTATATCTTCCATGATAGGCGGGTTATTCTCAAGAGGAGTGGACTCCACTCCTCATTCACAAGAAAATGGCTGGTAACTAGGATGCCTGGTCCCATGCTTAAATTAAAATAATTGCAAACAAAACTCCCCCAGGATTGTTTTTAGTTGGAGGCACCCGTTGTTTCGAACAAGCCATGGATTGATGTTTGTTGGTGGTAGGGGGAGTATAAACTTTACCATTCTGTTTGGGAATCGCCTATAATGTGTGTAGCATGGAAGATATCGAGATCTCTCGGTTGTTATGTTGACAATGAAAGTATACCACTCAAAATATTATTCATTTCTATTTCAAAAATCGAGCCATGGCACCTCTACAAATCCCTGCTTCCCTTTGCGAAGGGCCTATCTATTTACTTTTATGTTGAGTCATCATCCTCTTATTAAAAAGCACCAGTTGGAGAGCTCCGCTGTCATTTCAAAAATCGAGCTATTAGTTTACATTGAGTATGATTATGACTGGATCTCTTTTACCATGAATTACAATTTTTAGTCAATCCTTGATATTCAGAGGTGCTCTGCATTTATGTTTTGCGGTCTCAGAAAGGGCTAGCAAGATATATCTTGTTATATCATATTATGATTGTTTTGAGAAAGTGTTGTCATTCGAGATTTATTATTATTGCTCGCTAGTTGATTATGCCATTGATATGAGTAAACATGAGACCTAAATTTTATTGTGAATATGGTTAGTTCATAATCTTTGCTGATAACTTGAATGCTGGCTTTACATATTTACAACAATAAGATCAAACAGAGTTTGTAAACGTTTTTCTTCACCACTTTCAGTTTGTCAACTGAATTGCTTGAGGACAAGCAAAGGTTTAAGCTTGGGGGAGTTGATACGTCTCCATCGTATCTACTTTTCCAAACACTTTTGACCTTGTTTTAGACTCCAACTTGCATGATTTGAATGGAACAAACCCGGACTGGCGCTATTTTCAGCAGAATTCCCATGGTGTTATTTTTGTGCAGAAATAAAAGTTCTCGGAATGACCTGAAACTTCACGAAGAATATTTTTGGAATATATAAAAAATACTATCGAAAGAATCAACTTCAGGGGGCCCACACCCTGTCCACGAGGGTGGGGGGCGTGCCCCCTGCCTCGTGGGCCCCCGATGCTCCACCGACCGCAACTCCAACTCTATATATTCACGTTCGGGGAGAAAAAAAACAGCAAGAAGGATTCATCACATTTACGATAGAAAGCCACCGCCAAGCCCTAATATCTCTCGAGAGGGTTGATCTGGAGTCCGTTCGGGGCTCCGAAGAGGGGAATCCATCGCCATCGTCATCATCAACCTTCCTCCATCACCAATTTCATGATGCTTACCGCCGTGCGTGAGTAATTCCATCGTAGGCTTGCTAGACGGTGATGGGTTGGATGAGATTTATCATGTAATCACGTCCAGAAAGGTTTATTCTGTTTGGACTCCGTTTGATATTCCGTTTCTTCGAAACACTGAAATAGGCAAAAAAACAACAATTCTGGGCTGGGCCTCCGGTTAATAGGTTAGTCCCAAAAATAATATAAAAGTGGAAAATAAAGCCCAATATGGTCCAAAATAGTAGATAATATAGCATGGAGCAATCAAAAATTATAGAAACGTTGGAGACGTATCAAGCATCCCCAAGCTTAATTCCTGCTCGTCCTCGAGTAGGTAAATGATAAAAATAGATTTTTTATGCGGAGTGCTACTTGGCATAATTTTAATGTAATTCTTCTCAATTGTGGTATGAATATTCAGATCCGAAAGATTCAAAACAAAAGTTCATATTGACATAAAATAATAATACTTCAAGCATACTAACTAAGCAATTATGTCTTCTCAAAGTAACATGGCCAAAGAAAGTTCATCCCTACAAAATCATATAGTTTAGTCATGTTTCATTTTCGTCACACAAGAATGCTCTCATCATGCACAACCCTGATGACAAGCCAAGCAATTGTTTCATACTTTAGTAATCTCAAACCTATAAACTTTCACGCAATATATGAGCGCGAGCCATGGACATAGCACTATGGGTGGAATAGAATATAATGAGGGGGCTTATGTGGAGAAGACAAAAAAGGAGAAAGTCTCACATCAACGAGGCTAATCAATGGGCTATGGAGATCCCACCGATTGATTTTAATGCAAGGAGTAGGGATTGCCATGCAACGGATGCACTAGAGCTATAAATGTATGAAAGCTCAATAAAAGAAACTAGTGGGTGTGCATCCAACTTGCTTGCTCACGGAGACCTAGGGCACTTGAGGAGGCCCATTGTTGGAATATACAAGCCAAGTTCTACAATGAAAAATTCCCACTAGTATATGAAAGTGACAAAACAAGAGACTCTCTAACATGAAGATTAAGGTGCTACTTTGAAGCACAAGTGTGGCAAAAGATAGTAACATTGTCCCTTCTCTCTTTTTCTCTCATTTTTTTGGGCCCTCTCTTTTTTATGGCCTTTCTATTTTTTATTCCTCACTTGGGACAATGCTCTAGAAAATGATGATCATCACACTTTTATTTATTTACAACTCAATGATTACAACTCGATACTAGAACAAAGGATGACTCTATATGAATGCCTCCGGCGGTGTACCGGGATATGCAATGGACCAAGAGTGACATGTATGAAAGAATTATGAATGGTGGCTTTGCCACAAATACTATGTCAACTACATGATCATGCTAAGCAATATGATAATAATGAATGTGTCATGATGAACGGAATGATGGAAAGTTGCATGGCAATATATCTCGGAATGGCTATGGAAATGCCATAATAGGTAGGTATGGTGGCTGTTTTGAGGAAGATATAAGGAGGTTTATGTGTGAAAGAGCGTATCATATCACAGGGTTTGGATGCACCGGCGAAGTTTGCGCCAACTCTCAATGTGATAAAGGGCAATGCACGGTACCGAAGAGGCTAGCAAGGATGGAAGGGTGAGAGTGCGTATAATCCATGGACTCAACATTAGTCATAAAGAACTCACATACTTATTGCAAAAATTTACAAGTCATCAAAAACCTCGGTACTACGCATATTCTCCTAGGGGGATAAATTGGTAGGAAAAGACCATCGCTCGTCCCCGACCGCCACTCATAAGGAAGATAATCAAATAACACCTCATGTTACAAATTTGTTGCATAACATTTACCATGCGTGCATGCTACGAGACTTGCAAACTTCAACACAAGTATTTCTCAATTTCACAACTACTCAACTAGCACGACTTTGATATTATTACCTCCATATCTCAAAACAATCATCAAGCATCAAACTTCTCTTAGTATTGAAAACACTCTTAAGGAAATTTTACTAACTTTGAATACCTAGCATATTAAGATTTTAAGCAAATTACCATGCTATTAAGACTCTCAAAATAATGTAAGTGAAGCATGAGAGATCAATAGTTTCTATAAAACAAATCCACCACCGTGCTCTAAAAGATATAAGTGAAGTACTAGAGCAAAACTATATAACTCAAAAGATATAAGCGAAGCACATAGATTATTCTAACAAATTCCAAATCATATATGGCTCTCTCAAAGTGTGTGTACATCAAGGATGATTGTGGTAACACAAAAAGCAGAGACTCAAATAATACAAGACGCTCCAAGAAAAACACAGATCATGTGGCGAATAAAAATATAGCTCCAAGTAAAGTTACCGATAGAAGTAGACGAAAGAGGGGATGCCTTCCGGGGCATCCCCAAGCTTTGGCTTTTAGGTGTCCTTATATTATCTTGGGGGTGCCATGGGCATCCCCAATCTTAGGCTCTTGCCACTCCTTGTTCCATAATCCATCAAATCTTTACCCAAAACTTGAAAACTTCACAACACAAAACTTAAAGTAGAAAATCTTGTGAGCTCCGTTAGCGAAAGAAAATAAAAGACCACTTCAAGGTACTGTAATGAACTCATTCTTTATTTATATTGGTGTTATAACTACTGTATTCCAACTTCTCTATCATTTATAAACTATTTTACTAGCCATAGATTCATCAAAATAAGCAAACAACACACGAAAAACAGAATCTGTCAAAAACAGAACAGTCTGTAGTAATCTGTAGCTAGAGCAAGATCTGGAACCCCAAAAATTCTAGAATAAATTTCTGGACGTGAGGAATTTATCTATTAATTATATGCAAAAATAATTAACTAAATATCACTTTCAAAACAAAAATGACAGCAGTTCTTGTGAGCGCTAAAGTTTCTGTTTTTTACAGCAAGTTCAACAAGACTTTCCCCAAGTCTTCCCAACGGTTCTACTTGGCACAAACACTAATTAAACACAAAAAACACAACAAAAACAGAGGCTAGATAAATTATTTATTACTAAACAGGAGCAAAAAGCAAGGAATAAAAATAAAATTGGGTTGCCTCCCAACAAGCGCTATCGTATAACGCCCCTAGCTAGGCATAACAAGCAAGAATAGATCTAGGTATTGCCATAATAGTAAGATAGATTATTAAAACTCATTTCATATTATCTATGTTCGGCAGCAAGTTTTCTTTGAGGCAAGAAAAAGTAATCAAAAGGGCTAAATTTAATGGGACAAAAGTCTCCAAGATCAACCTTGGGAGGTATAGGTTCCTCCTTTGGTCCTTAATATTGCACAACCAATTCATCTTTATAAGCATTCTTTTGACAGAACTTTGTGAGCCTATATTCAAGAGAATATCCTAGTTCGTTATTTCGAATAGCCAAATCATCATTAAGTTCAGAAATTCTATCAACTAAATCATTGGTAGGAACCCTTTTTCTAAGATTTTCATTGAAAGCAACATAGTCTAAAGATTGAAAACGCATTATTTCTGCTTGATCAGAGAGGATAGCCTCTATGGGAGGACGGCAAGCGTCCACCCTATAATGTGCAAAGATTTCTTTGGCCTCTTTTATTATGAATCTAAACTCATGAGCCAAAGAGATAGTAGCGGCACGCTTAACAGAAGAATGCTTAATATTAGAAAATTCCAGAAAAATCCTTTGTATGGAAGGATGCATGTGCATGAATTGTCTTTCAAGTTCAACTACAAGCATGGAAATAGCGTCTGCTAGACTACTAGTTCTATGAAGGAGAGAACTACCCATAGATGGTAAAGCACCGACACAAGTAAAGAAATCTTGAATAACTCCTTTTCCAATAATATTACCACTACCAACACGGAATCTTTTTGTATGTGAGATAGTGGGTTCTTTAGTAGGAGCATCAGAATTATTATCGACAATAGTTTCCCCAATTTCAGACATAGAGGTAGAAGGTAAAGGACTAGCCATAACGACAAGCAAACAAACTAACACACAAGCAAACAAAAAGCAAGCGGGCAAAAAGAGGCAAATAGAGAAAGAGAGGGAGGATAGAGAGAGAGAGGGCGAATAAAACGACAAGGGTGAAGTGGGGGAGAGGAAAACGAGAGGCAAATGGCAAATAATGTAATGCGGGAGATAAGGGTATGTGATGGGTACTTGGTATGTTGACTTTTGCGTAGACCTCCCCGGCAACGGCGCCAGAAATCCTTCTTGCTACCTCTTGAGCACTGTGTTGGTTTTCCCCGAAGAGGAAGGGATGATGCAGCAAAGTAGCGTAAGTATTTCCCTCAGTTTTTGAGAACCAAGGTGTTGGGGATATTACTACTGGGCATAAACCGGCCTATCTGGGCCAGGTTAACTTCGTCAGTAGTTACGTATGTTAAAGCCCAAGAAGACAGAGGAGGGCTCAAGGCCCATGGTCGGTTCAAGGCCTGTAGCCGTAAACCGGCGTTAGTAGTTAACCTGTATTGTAAGTTAGGAATAAGTAGAGACCAAACCGGACACATCTATGAGCCGGTATTGGGACTCCGTAAGCCAACGGGAGTCACCCATGTATATAAGGGGACGACCCGGCGGCGGTTTAGGGAGAACAGACAACAACTCGAGACATAGGTGAAGCTTGTTTGCTCCCTAGTCATCGAAACCCCATCAATTCCATAACAACTAGACGTAGGCTTTTACCTTCATCAAAGGGGCCGAACTAGTATAAACTCTCTTCCGTCCTTGTGTCCGCTTTAACCCCTTCAAGCTAACCCGTCGCGATGGCTCCACGACTAAGTCCTTTCTCTAGGACATCTACCGTGACAAAACCACGACAGTTGGCGCCCACCGTGGGGCCGTCGCACAATGGTTTCCAGTTCTTGGAGGGCCGCTTTGAAGGACTCGAGGGCTACGCTGTAGCCGGATGACTAAGAGTCGTCGGGGTAAGCTCTACATCGACGACGCAGGCTGGGGCCCCGAGGCCGGCTCAATTGAGTACGGGTACCAGGTCCCCTTTGGTAGCATTCACGTTTTCATTGGCAAGATCGGTGAACCGGGCCCTGAGCCGGACATCTGCACCGACCTCGTTGAGATGGCTCAGCGTGCGCGATCCGCCCGGGTTAAACCGGCCATGAAGCGTGCCTTCGTGGGAGTCATCCATGGAGGAAGTTATGAGGACGGATCGGAATTTCGCGGCGCGACCGTCATTTGTTCCGGTGACGAATCTTCAACCGGAGAAACCGAATCTCTTTATCAGCTACAAGATGGCTGGATTGGGAGTTGTTCCGATGGCGATAGTATTCCAGACCCCTCTGATCTGCCCAACCAGGTTGGAATATTCATGGACGGAACACAAGCAGCGCTTCATTCTTCGAAAGCTGCGGCAACGATCTCCGGTTCAGCAGCGGCGATGGCTGCCGGGGCAGGAGGCCCTATGCGCCCGCCGGCTCAGGTTCTATCAGAACTATTTGATGTGTTGGCTGTGCTTATGGCGGAAGTTAATCCGCCGGATCAGGACGTTCACAACGCGGAGATTGCAAAGGTAAAGGAATAGATCACCCAGGCCAAGGCAGATCTGGCGGCTGAGGACACCAGGATGGCCGCAGAGCGGGCCGCTTTAGACGCACAGGCCTACAAGCTTATGTTGGACTAGAGCGCGTCGCATGAAGTCATGAGGAGGAAGCACCGATCCCGCTTACCTCCGGTTTTCGAGGCCAGAGACCTTTTCAACACTCCAGGACCAAGAGCCGGCAATCCGCTGGAGGGAAACCGGGCAGAAGCCCCTGGGATCGGTGCACCGGTTCAGCCTCGTCAGATGGACCCGCCTCGTCAAAACACCGTTGTACCTCAGGATGCTTTAACACCTCCGGGTCACTACTCCAACCCAATGGACAATCTTGTTGCCACTGCTGCACGGCTAGAGGCCATTCCAATTGAAGGTGACTCGCCGCAGGCAGTAGAGACGCGACGGGTCAAAGAACTTCTGAGGACAGCTTTGGCCCAACAGGAAGCGTACTCGTACAGCCGTGACCGGATCCACTCGACCCCCCGTCCAAGCCGGAGCTATAGCAGACACATGGATGAACCGGCAGTGTCGAGTAATGAACGACGTGGGGCACCCCGTGACAACAACCCGGCGGGTGGTGCTGATGACGCTCAGGGAGTGGTGGACCGGGCCCGCGCGCGCGGGGAGGCCGAGTTAGCCACACAGCATCAGGCTCGGCAGCTCACACCGGTTCATCCAACCACCTTGACTGAACCTGGTGTTACTTCTAGTTCTTTGGGGGTGCCTTGCCTTATCCCCGTTTTACGCAACATGCGCCTGCCCAAGGATTTCAAAGGCCCACGCAAGGTACCAAATTACACGGCGGATCAACCTCCAGAGACATGGGTGGAGAGCTATGAGATGGCCATGGAGATGCTTGATGTAGATGACGCAGCGTGTGCGAAATACTTCACCATGATGCTTGAAGGAACGGCCCGTACTTGGTTAAAAAGCTTGCCGGCTAATTCTATCAGTTCATGGGCCCAATTACGAGCCCGGTTTATCAGCAATTTCAAAGATACATGTAAACAGCCTATGTCGATAGTGGACTTAGCCGCATGCATCCAGGAGGAAGGAGAATCAACGACTCATTGGGTGCGCCGGGTTTCACAAGTGTTGCACTCCTCAGACCGCATCAACGCTGACACCGCAGTATTAACCCTAGAAGGCAACTACCAGTTTGGACCCTTGAAGCTGAAGTTGGGACGGATGAAGCGTCATTGCACCGACATGAGGACCCTCATGGCCGCTTTAGTGAAATATGTTGATTCTGATAGTACCAAGGATCCCGAATCTAATGATGACAAGACTGGGAAAGGAAAGAAGAACAACAGCTCCAAAGGTTAGCAGCATCACTGGGCAGGCAATGGTGGAGGAGGCAAGCGTAAAGCGGATGGTAACATGGACTTTGTGGCTAATACCAACGCACAGGACAATGGCCAGCGACGCAAGGGTAAGCCGAAAAATCGTAATGGAGCGCCCAACCCTAACCCAAACCGCCTAAACTATCTGCTAAGCCAGCCCTGTCCAAGACATGGGACGAAGGAGGCGCCGGCAAACCACCTTTGGAAAGATTGCTTTATTATGCAGGAGTTCAAGAATTCTAATAATTTCCGGTATGATCACAAATCTGGCGGTGGCTCGGGATCCGGGCCGGGTTACGGAGGAGGAAGTTCTGGTGCAGGATTCAATGGTAATTAGGGCGGACATAATGGTCAAAATAGTCAGAACAACCAGGGTGGTTACAACCAACAGCAGCAACAGTCAGGTTACCAGAGCAACCCAAAGCAGTTGAGTAATGGGCAGTACCATGTCTTCACCACTAGCTTGGACAAGCGAGATCGGAAGGTTCAGAGGCGGGCGGTCAACTCTGTTGAACCGGCCATACCCTGTTATCTACGTTGGTCTGAACAGCCAATCATATGGAGCAGAGAAGATCACCCTCCCTAGGTCGATAATCCAGGTTAGTTGGCTCTGGTGGTGGCGCCTCAGGTGGGAGGTTACAAGTTCACCAAGGTGCTCATGGATGGAGGGAGCAACATTAACATCCTGTACTATGAGACCTTCCGTCGTATGGGACTAACAGATAAGAATCTCAAACCGTCTAATACAGTATTCCACAGTGTAGTGCCTGGCAGATCAGCATATCCCGTTGGTAAGATAGCTCTGGAAGTGGCCTTTGGGGATGATCATGATTCCAGGTCGGAGATATTGATGTTTGAAGTGGTGAAAATCCAAAGTCCATATCATGCCCTGTTTGGGCGACCGGCCTACGGCAAGTTTATGGCTCGGCCCTGTTATGTGTATTTGTAGCTCAAGATGCCGGGTCACAAGGGGACAATAACGGTTCACGGAAGCCGCAAAATCGCTTTGGAATGCGAGGAGGGAGATGCGGCTTATGTAGAGTCGGTTTGTGCCACCGAGGAGTTGAAGTACTATAAAGACAATGTTGATCCAGCGGACATGACTCCGTTGAAGAAGCCAACTACGGAGCATGATCCGGCCCTGAAGTTCAAATCGGCAGCAGAAACTAAGCTTGTTGACTTCGTGCCTAGTGATTCGTCCAAGCAGTTCAGCATCAGTGCCAACTTGGATACGAAATAGGAAAGCGCGCTCATCGAGTTCATCCGTGAGAATCGGGACATTTTTGCATGGAAGCCCTCTGACATGCCAGGTGTATCGAGGCAACTCGCTGAGCACACACTTAATGTGGATCCCAAATATAAACCGGTGAAATAGTTCCTCCGTCGGTTTAACGAAGAAAGACGCAAGGCAACTGGAGAAGAGGTAGCCAGGCTCTTAGCAGCTGGCTTTATTGTTGAAATTTTTCACCCTGAGTGGCTTGCCAATCCGGTGCTGGTCCTCAAGAAAAACAGCACCTGGCGCATGTGTGTGGATTACACAGATCTTAATAAGGCTTGTCCAGCAGATCCTTTTGCTCTCCCCCGTATTGATCAAATTATTGATACTACGGCGGGCTGTGAGCGTTTAAGTTTTTTGGATGCGTATTCTGGCTATCATCGGATCAAAATGGCAGTTAAGAACCAGGAGAAGACGACATTTATAACTCCCTTTGTAGCCTTCTGCTATGTGTCTATGCCCTTCGGGCTCAAGAGTGCCCAAGCGACTTACCAACGGTGTGTACAAAATTGTCTTCACAAGCAGATTGGCCGTAATGTACATGCTTACGTGGATGATATCGTGGTTAAGTCCAGGGAGAAGGAGACTCTGATTGATGATTTGAAGAAAACCTTTGATAACCTGAGGACATACAAGATGATGCTTAATCCGGACAAGTGTGCCTTTGGTGTACCGGCGGGCAAATTATTAGGCTTCTTGGTGTCCAATAGGGGAATTGAGGCTAATCCGGAGAATATCACGGCCATCACCTCCCTCGCTAAACCGAAGTGTATCAATGATGTTCCGCGCCTAACAGACCGGATTGCTGCGTTAAGCCGGTTTATCAGCCGCCTCGGTGAGAAGGCAATCCCTTTGCATCAGATGTTGAAAAAGACGGATCATTTTGTCTGGAGTTCTGCTGTTGATGAAGCATTTGAGGACTTAAAATGGCAATTGGCCAATCCGCCTGTGCTCGCTGCTCCCATTGACAAGGAGCCGTTGCTGCTATATGTTGCTGCTAATGCTCGGGCGGTCAGCATGGCTATTGTGGTAGAGCGAAAGGAGGCAGGTAAGGAGCATCCGGTTCAACGTCCGGTCTATTATATCAGCGAGGTGCTCATTGAGTCTAAGCAAAGGTATCCGCATTGGCAGAAGCTGGTGTATGGAGTTTTTATGGCAAGCCGGAAGCTTAAACAATACTTCCAAGGGCATCCAATTACAGTGGTCAGTTCTGCTCCTTTGGGTGATATCATCCAGAACCAGGAAGCAACTGGCCGGATTGCAAAGTGGGCTATAGAGCTGGGGCCGTACGGTTTGAAGTATGTGCCTCGGACAGCGGTTAAGTCTCAAGCACTTGTTGATTTCATCAATGATTGGACGGAAATGCAAGCACCTGAAGAAAAGCCGGATCATACGTATTGGACCATCCATTTTGACGGATCCAGGCAATTGGAAGGCTCGGGGGCTGGAGTCGTATTAACCTCCCCACGAGGTGATAAGTTTTGTTATGTTCTCCGCTTAATGTTCCCTTGTACTAACAATGCAGCTGAGTATGAAGCCTTGCTCCATGGTCTCCGGATTGCTAAGGAGATGAATCTAAGTCGAGTTAAGTGCTTTGGTGACTCGGACCTTGTGGCTCAGCAGGTGTCCGGCACTTCGGACTCCAAGGACCCAGTCATGGCAGCATATCGTCGTGAGGTGGATATTGTTGCAGGTTATTTCAGAGGCTATCAGGTGGACCACATGGACCGGCGGAAAAATGAAGCGGCGGACGCTTTAGGCCGGCTGGGCTCTCAGCGCAAACCGGTCCCGCCCAATGTTTTTCTGGATGTGCTGCACAACCCGTCGGTGAAGATCCCTGGTGAAGAGGATTTGGCTATTCCTGATCCGGAGGCTCAATTGGTGGCAGCTCTTCATGTTATTCCGAATTGGATGCTTCCTTACCTGGCGTACAAGAACCGGGGCGAGTTGCCAGAGGATGAGATTCTGGCCCGGCAGATAATCCGGCGATCCAAGTCCATGGCTATCATCAACGGCGAGTTGCATCATTGCAGTGTATCAGGAGGTTTTCAACGTTGTGTGTCTCCTGAAGAAGGCCGTGAAATTTTGCATGAGATCCACAAAGGAGATTGTGGTCACCACGCCGGTTCAAAGTCTCTGGTGGCTAAAGCATTTCGCCATGGCTTCTATTGGTTAACTGCTCATGCTGATGCGGAGGATCTGGTTAGACGATGTGATGGTTGCCAAAGGTTTTCAAGACGTGCTCATGTACCGGCTCAAGAATTGAGAATGATTCCAATTACTTGGCCGTCTGCGACTTGGGGGCTAGATATGGTTGGGCCTTTCAAAAGGTCCAAAGATAAGAAGACCCACCTCCTGGTGGCGGTTGACAAGTTTACAAAGTGGGTGGAGGCAGAACCTGTTAGCAAGTGTGATGCGGCCATGGTGGTTCAGTTCATCAAAAAGGTGATTTTCCGGTTTGGCTTTCTGCACATTATTATCACAGATAATGGTACCAATTTGTCCAAAGGTGCTATGAAGGAGTTCTGTGAATGGGAGCACATCCGGCTCGACGTTTCATCAGTGGCACATCCACAGTCCAATGGTCAAGCAAAAAGAGCTAATCAAGAGATCCTGAGAGGCATCAAGCCCCGGCTCATGGTTCCTTTGCAGAGAACGCCAGGTTGTTGGGTAGAAGAATTGCCATCTGTGCTATGGAGCATCAATACAACACCCAACAGATCAACAGGATACACACCGTTCTTCATGATTTATGGAGCGGAGGCGGTTCTCCCCAGTGATATCCGTCATGATTCACCTCGTGTAACGGCTTATATTGAAGCGGACAACGAGACAACACGGCAAGATGCTTTGGACCGGTTGGATGAAGAGCGTGACATCGCAGCCGCCCGATCGGCGATTTACCAGCAGGATCTTCGTTGTTATCACAGTCGCCGGGTCAGAACCAGAACCTTTCAGGAGGGAGATTTGGTGCTTCGGCTCATCCAAGATCAGACTGGTATGCATAAGTTATCCCCACCTTGGGAGGGGCCTTTCATGGTCAGCAAGAATCTGCACAACGGGTCATACTATCTGATCGATATTCGAGAACATAAGGACTCACGTACATCAGAGGAGGAGACCAACAGGCCGTGGAACATAGCTCATCTTCGGGCTTATTATACCTGAGCCATTAGTTCTACTTATGTACTTATTACAGCGATGTATATATTAACTATAATAAACCGGAACCTCAGCTAAAGCGGGGTATCTGTTCTTTTACATCATGTGTGGTTACACGGAGTTGTTTTGAAGCAGCTTCTAGTTTACCCCTTGAGTTCGCTTTGCTAAAAGCATCGTGTTATATCACTTGGAGGATTGGTCGTGTCCGAACCAATACCATGCCTCTTGATAGGCGAGAGCCACCAGATCACTTGGGGACTTGGTCATGTCTGAACCAGTCATGCCTCTTGATCGGCCTAAGGCCGCAGAATCACTTGGGGGCTTGGTCGAACCCGAACCATGACCATGCCATTTGGTCAGCATAAATGCCACGGTTTCATTTGGGGACCTGGCTGACTAGAACCATAGTCACACCTAACGGGAGCTTGGTCGTGTTTGGCCATGGTAACGCCATTTGATCAGCTTAAATAAACCTTTTTTGGCAAACGGTTTTGTCATTGTCTTTGCTTCACACTTTTCTTTGAAGGGTTTTTTTTGCTTTTTATTGCGTTTTTTAAACCGACAGTTTTTTAACCAATCAATTGACGGAACACAGTTCACGTCAATCCGGAGACTATTTGCCCGGTTTGATCCTGGTTGTTAACATCCTCTTATGGAGTAACACAGTGTTTATTATAACCCGGCACGGTTTACATGGTAAACCAGCGTCATATATATATACAGGAGCTGTTATCTCCTCCAACAGTGTGGGTTTGCAAAACTCCACTTCAAGATTGGCCAAGCCAACTTCACACTCAAAGATGGCAGGTATTATGTATCTCAAAAATCTGATCATATACTTAAAATTTTGTTTTGGATGTTTTGATTTCATATATACAGACATCATATTCCGCCTGACGGTACAACCGCGGTGGCACTTGATGAATTTCTCATTTCAGAAAGTGTTTTGGAAAGTTCATTACCACAGGAAGAACAAGTTATGCACGAAGGCATATCAACATCAAAGGTATCAGCTAGCCTATTACAAGGCAACATGGTGCCCATAATAATATAATTGTTTTTCACAAAGGAGAGGCAGTTTTAAAACCGGCTTCCTGTTCAAGCTTGGTCACCAGCCTGGCCTGATGGTTGTGGGTCATCCTGCGCCGCTTCAGCCTCCGTTTCTCTACCCAGTGGCTGGAAATCCACAGTTGTCCAGTCGATTCCCATTAATGCTTGAAAAACAGCTTCATCATGGATCAGCAATGACGGGTCAATATCGGGAGCGTAAGTATGCTTACGGATTGGAGGGATCAGATTTTCCGATTCATGGATTGGTGCAGCTATTCGCTTGTTCTGACTGTCATATTGCGCTTGATAATGAGACAAGTCTGCTTCCTCAGCCAACTGACAAGCTAGTGGACGTACCTCCCGGTTTATTGCTCGCAGATCCGCTTCACCAAATTCTGACCCGTCATCCTTCAAGCTGGGATAGCCCTGAGCCGCTTCAATGGGATCAAAATCCGGAACCCGGGCTTTTGCTCGGATTAAGGCATTGATTGCACCGGTTCGAGCAGCAGATTTCTTCAGCTCTTCAACCCGGGCAGGAAGCACTGAAAGTTTCATCAGAGTATCTTGAATCAAAGTGGGCGCCGGTTTGTTATGAGACATGGTACAGATGATCCGCTGGGCACCAGTATACAATTGTTCAACCAATGTATAGGCGGCTTTCAATTTCTTTCGCACATCTGACCCCAAGTGACCAATGCGTGTCCCTGAAATACCATAAAGGGTTAATAAACCGGCGACTCTGTAAGAAGGCAGAGCCAATTCAGAAGGCAAGCTGGCTTACCAAAGATAGCAGTGGTCATGGCATGAACGTGCCCTTTATGCTGGTCAGTTCATCCGTCACTGGTTTTAGTGTAGCCTCGGCATCCTTTGCTCGTTTAATCAAAGCGGACTTTTCAGTGGCCCAATCCGCCCGTTTCTTCTTGAAGTTCTCCTTAAGTTGTTCCATGGCGCTTAAAGCGCTGGCCAATTCCTCTTTTGCTTTGGAGGTTTCAGCCTGTTGGGTTTTCAGGTTTTCTTGAAGATCGATGACTTGGTTTTCTTTCGTCTTCAGCTCCGCCTGCATGCAAACAGATATATGCTTCAACAAATCGGTAGAAGGATTCAAGTACCAACCACATAACAAGTTATGCGCTTAGCACTTGGGGGCTAATGCATATTCAATCTTCATCTTTCAATTGTTTACAAAGTCCCAAGATCAATACAAGTATTCAACTTGGCACTTGGGGGCTAATGGCTATTTGATCATATATATTCTGATGCGGCAGTTTCAATTACTTAAAGTACCGGTTTAACTACGCTAAGTTGAACCGGCCCTTGGGGGCTAGGAGAGTCAACAAGAATGGAAGCATACAAGCAGGAAGGAGCATATGGAAGTTACCTCATATTTATCTTTCATCATATTAACCAGACCGGCTTCATAGTCACGACTGGTATACAGCCGGTTCAGATAGCCGGAATGGATATCTTGGGCGTTCAGAGTAGCGTAAGTCGTCAGATCAGCATTCCACTTGCCTTTGCCAAAGGCAGCAAATTCTTCCTTGGCAGAATGTTTGGATAAAGCGACAGGATTGCTTGGCTCAGTATGGCCAGTGCCAGTAATGACAACCTCATCATCCTTGGTACCGCCGGTTTGCACTGGAGCTGTTGGCTTGTCAGTAGGTTTTGCTGGACCGGTGGAGCTTTCAATCCGAATGGAACCTGTGGGCTGATGGATAGGACCTGAGGTATCAGTAGGTCTCTCTTCAGCAATAAGATCATCATCTTGCTGCAGTGGATCGTTGGAAATATCCTCAGGAATAGCCGCTTCAGCATTGGATGTCTTGTCTGCTTCAAGAACGACATCTTCTTTGGCCGCTTTGTCCAGGCGGGCCTTCTTGCTTGGCCTAGGTTTGGCCTGAGAAGAATAATAAAATCAAATACAGCATATGTTCTAAGGCGATGTACTGCAAACATCACAATAAGTATAGCTTACCCAAGCACCGTTTTAAGCGGTGGGAGCTGAGTAGCCGATGACTCGCCAGAAGATGAGTGGGAAGTAACCTAGTAATCGGAGTCAGACGGATTAAGAGGTTGACGAAAGCAGCCCGCTTTAGGAAAAGCACTGACAAGCAAATTAGAGACCTCTGAATGGCATTTCCGAACCAGACTATTCGGTAAACCGGCGGAGGTAACTACCTGGCCGCTGTGCCGGGTTGTGCGACGAGCTTCGTGTTGTTGGGTCTTTATAAGAAATTTAGGATCCAAATAAGCAAGAGGATGAGAAAATTTAACTTTCCGGTTTGCCTGGCAGATTTTTTGTGAAGGCAAAGTTTCTGAATTGGAAGAGAGAATAATTACCTCTGCAACATCCGCGTGGCTGGCTTCGGCATCATCCTAACAAATATCATCATCAATAAGACGCATGAAAAATAAATCAAGTGGGTCAAGCACTACCTCAAAGTCCGGATTATCCACATCATCGTCAGGGGACGGATTAGAAGATGCAGTGGTTCTTTTCCTGTGGGCAGTCTTCTTCACAGTCTTAGTCTTTTGCCGGGTTGCTCTTTCCGGTTTGTCTGGTTTTTCTGGTTTCTCCTGCGGCAGTTTTTTGCTCCAAAACGGATCATTGCCCTGATTATGCAGACACTGATATTAAACAATGACCAGACATATCAATAACAGATTCAGCAAAGAGAAAAATCAAAGTCTTACAGCTGGCAGTTTGTTGGTGGCACAGAAGGGAAGCAGGCCGGTTCTAGCGCAGACGTGTTCCGGTTCATTCAGCATCTTATTCACAGCCTCTGTGATTTCTTCATCGGAGAGCTGGATTTTTGAATGTCACAGTGGGTCATCAACACTGTCAGTATACTCGCACATCAAACCGGAGCGCTGACTAAGGGGCAATATGCTCCATGATATCCAACAGCGAGCGAGATCAACCCTTGTTAAACCGTTGGCCATAAAGGCTCTGAGCTTTGACAGTTGGGGAGCATAGTTGCTTCTCTCCTGGGCAGTTAATCTTTGAGTAAAAGGGTGTGTATTGCTGAGCCGCTCTGGACGAAAGCCAGGCAAGGGATTCTCACCAGCAGGGGAGGTGTCTTTGCAGTAGAACCATGTCTAATTCCACTCCTTGGGGTGACTGTGCAGCTTGGCGTGAGGGTATGTGACCTCTTTCCTTTTCTGAATTGCCACGCCACCCAACTCTGTATTAGAGCCATCAGTAAACTCAGTACGGCGGTTTAGATGGAAAAGGTCTCTGAACAATTCCACTGTGGGCTCCTCTTGACAGAACACCTCACAGAGCACTTGGAAGTGACACATATTTGTAACAGAGTTGGGGCCAGTGTCTTGCGGATGGAGTTGGAAATCGGCTAAAACATCCCCGTAAAATTTAGAACCGGGCGGCTTAAAGCCCCGGGCTAAGTGATCTACGAAAACAACAACCTCTCCTTCTCGAGGTGTGGGAGGGCATTCTTTGCCAGGAGCCCTCCAATGGATGGTATCTTTGCTGCCTAAAGCGCCAATCAGGACTAAATCGTCTAGTTGATCCTCTGTGACGCGAGAAGGAACCCAATTGCACTCATATACTTGCTTGGCCATGATCGAATCTGCAAGGTAGAAGATCCCGGTTTAAAAATGCATTTGATCAAGGTACGTTGGTATGTGCACTGTTAAACTGGAGACAGAACTATCTGAACCGGAGTTTCATGAAGCAACCAACATCTCGCGGTTCAACAAGGGGACTAATGGCATATACCGGTTTGGAAAAGTATCTATAAGGTTAAACCGCCTGATCTAAGCATTGAAAAGCTGAGATTGCGGATGGAAAAGTACACAGAAACAGGTTTCGCAAGATTTCTTTACAGCATTGGATCTAAAGCAAGTTCAGAAAAGAGATAAATGCTTAGAGGTTCAAAGGAGCAGTACCGAACCAATGAGCAAAACGTTCATATAGATCTATGGTTTGAGAGGCATATGTGAAGGTGAAGGTCAAACAACTATCGTTGCACAGAGTAAAGATTTGCGGATTCATCTAAAGATCTATCGTATGAGCAAGATGCAGACGATGAACACTGAAGAACTGCGAAACCCTAGGCCAGATCTGCGGGGAAAGGATAGAAGATTTACCGGAGCTGAGGAATATGCGGAAGGTTGCCGCGATGTTCTGGTGCGCTCAGGTTGATGCAGCGGCCAAGGATGAGGCAGAGGTCGACGGCGGTGGCGGAGCTCCGAGGCTGGCGACGCGAGGAAGACGAAGAAGGCACGGAAGGAGAAAAGAAATGACCCTTCGGTCCTATTTATAAGGCGAAAGAACATGAGTCAGGCGCGACAATCAAGGGGCCACAAAACGGAGGTGTCGCCTCGATTTTCGGCGATCTATTAAACAAAGAAGCATAATGGATAGCTTCGTTATGACAGGTGACGTCACTCCGGTTTACAGCAATCAGAGAAGATGACATCATGGAAGTTTACCAATTATAAAAAGATGTTGAAGATGAAGCTTTTATTAAAGGATTGACATGAACCCATTCAAATCAATCTGGGGCCTAATGTTGGGGATATTACTACTGGGCGTAATCTGGCCTATCTGGGCTGGGTTAACTTCGTCAGTAGTTAAGTATGTTAAAGCCCAAGAAGACAAAGGAGGGCTCAAGGCCCATGGTCGGTTCAAGGCCTGTAGCCGTAAACCAGCATTAGTAGTTAACCTGTATTGTAAGTTAGGAATAAGTAGAGACCAAACCATACACATCTATGAGCCGGTATTGGGACTCCGTAAGCCAACGGGAGTCACCCGTGTATATAAGGGGACGACCCGGCGGCGGTTCAGGGAGAACAGACAACAACTCGAGACATAGGCGAAGCTTGTTTGCTCCCTAGTCATCGAAACCCCATCAATTCCATAACAACTAGACGTAGGCTTTTACCTTCATCGAAGGGGCCGAACTAGTATAAACTCTCTTGCGTCCTTCTGTCCGCTTTAACCCCTTCAAGCTAACCCGTCGCAATGGCTCCATGACTAAGTCCTTTCTCTAGGACATCTGCCGTGACAAAACCACGACACAAGGTATCAATCCAGTAGGAGGCTACCCGCGAGTCCCTCATACCTGCACAAAACAAATAAATCCTCGCAACCAACGCAAATAGGGGTTGTCAATCCCTATAAGGCCACTTACGAGGGTGAGATCTGATAGATATGATAAGATAATATTTTTGGTATTTTTATGATAAAGATGCAAATTAAAATAAAGGCAAAGTAAATAGCAAAGGAAATAAATAAGTAGTAGGAGATTAATATGTTGAAGATAGACCCGGGGACCATAGGTTTCACTAGTGGCTTCTCTCGAGAGCATAAGTATTCTACGATGGGTGAACAAATTACTGTTGAGCAATTGACAGAATTGAGCATAGTTATGAGAATATCTAGGTATGATCATGTATATAGGCATCATGTCCAAGACAAGTAGACCGACTCCTGCCTGCATCTACTACTATTACTCCACTCATCGACCGCTATCCAGCATGCATCTAGAGTATTAAGTTAAAAACAGAGTGACGCCTTAAGCAAGATGACATGATGTTGAGGGATAGACTCATGCAATATGAAGAAAACCCAATCTTGTTATCCTCGATGGCAACAATACAATACGTGCCTTGCTGCCCCTACTGTCACTGGGAAAGGACACCGCAAGATTGAACCCAAAGCTAAGCACTTCTCCCATTGCAAGAAAGATCAATCTAGTAGGCCAAATCAAACTGATAATTTGAAGAGACTTGCAAAGATAACCAATCATACATAAAAGAATTCAGAGAAGATTCAAATATTATTCATAGATAGACTTGATCATAAGCGCACAATTCATCGTTCTCAACAAACACACCGCAAAAAGAAGATTACATCGAATAGTTCTCCACAAGAGAGGGGGAGAACATTGTATTGAGATCCAAAAAGAGAGAACAAGCCATCTAGCTACTAACTATGGACCCGTAGGTCTGAGGTAAACTACTCACACTTCATTGGAGGGGCTATGGTGTTGATGTAGAAGCCCTCCGTGATCGATGCCCCCTCCGGCGGAGCTCCGGAATAGGCCCCAAGATGGGATCTCATGGATACATGAAGTTACGGCGGTGGAATTAGGGTTTTGGCTCCGTATCTGATCGTTTGAGGGTACGTAGGTATATATAGGAGGAAGGAGTACGTTGGTGGAGCAACAGGGAGCCCACGAGGGTGGAGGGCGCGCCGGGGGGAGGGGGGTAGGCGCGCCCCCTACCTCGTGGCCTCCTCTTTTCTTTCTTGACGTAGGGTCCAAGTCTCCCGGGTCTTGTTCGTTGAGAAAATCACGTTCCCGAAGGTTTCATTCCATTTGGACTCTGTTTGATATTCCTTTTCTTCAAAACCCTAAAATAGGCAAAAACAACAATTCTGGGCTGGGCCTCTGGTTAATAGGTTAGTCCCAAAAATAATATAAAAGTGGACAATAAAGACCAATAACGTCCAAAACAGTAGATAATATAGCATGGAGCAATCAAAAATTATAGATACGTTGGAGACGTATCAGCCTCTGACAGCGGGACCTACATGTGCAAGCCAAATTGTAAGAAACCTACATATTTGAATGATACCTGCAACTGCACAATAATGTGCTATTAGCCAAAGGACCATGCTTTAATAAACCTAGATGGTAAACCGCAGTGTCTCCCATTGTTTCCCTATAACAAACATAAGAAAGATCTTTATCAGGTTAATTGAGAGTTGCCATACTATCAGTAGAATGTGTATTGAGTACAACCAAATTCGATTGGTTTCACATGCATAACAATACAAAATTGAACCCATAGTAAATGAAATCAAATTGCAGAACTAAACCAAACAGTTAAATGGGCATCAGACCAAATGAACCAAAATTGTTAACTGAGCACGACATTGCAGAATAGAAACATGTACTAGAAGATAAGACAGTTAACAAAACTAAGAATGCTTGAGAACAGTACTACGAAATGTAGCAATTGTTGGACCAAAGTGTGAAATGAACTTTACATTTCGGAGGACCAAACTGTTAACTGAACATCAAATTGCATATTAACATTACAGAGGACAAATCACTAGAAGGCACTGGCGGTGGACTCGAGAAAACAGCACAAACTGTATTTTAACATAGACAACCGTGTGGCGGTGTCGACGGTGGCCTCGAAGATGAGGTGCTCCTCCAAGATCTGGCGGTCAGCACACATGGCAGCCATGCGATCTCATGCGCGCGTGCAACCACATGCTACTGAGCTCCATGTTATACTGCATGCAAAATGGCTATGGGCGGCGCTTAATTGGAGGAGGGGGACAGTGATTTCGGCGGAAGGTGTAGCACCGTCGGACGGGGCATGTGGGACAGGAAAGGAGGAGGATGGTGTGGGTGGGGTGTGGATTACCTGACCATATCGACGAGGCCGCGCAGCAAGAAGAAGGGTTTTCGGCGAGGAGGTGGCGCTGCAAGAAGAAGGGTCGCCGGTGAGGAGACGGTGCTGCAAGAAGAAGGGTCGTCGGCGAGGAGGCTGAGCTGCAAGAAGATGGGTCACCGGTGAGGAGGCTGAGCTTGTAGTAAGCAGCAGTGAAGGTTTGAACTTGAAAAGTAAGGAGGAACAGTGGAAATGTGGCTTTTGGTTGGAGGGAGGGGGCGGGGAGATAGATATTTCGGCGGTGGCAAAACAAATTCCTCGGTGCCGCGAGAAACTGGCGTGCAAGTGTGGTTCAAGCGGGGGCGGTGGATTGTAGACGATGAAGCTTCCTGCGTAAGCCAAATAACATGGTGCGCCAAAATATTTTATATCGCATCCCACACGATTCTTTCTGGTAAACTGTTTGTGGTATACCTGCTTTTTTATTATATTTTGAAAGACAAAATGGTGTTACGAAGGGAAAGGATAGTGTTTGAATTGCTAGAACATTTATGTACAGTGAACATGCAACTAGTAGATGAGTGTCGTGTTTAAATTTGGAATTATTCCGGGTTCGTTTGGCATTTTTATGCATTAATTGAGTTTCTAGGCATTTAATGTGCATAATTCAAATTTGAACTACAAGCACATGCTCCAGTGCACTAAAGTTGGTTGAAAACTCACATGTGTGTCCTTGGGTGAATTTCTAGGTCCCATGCAAGAAATGGGAATGAAATTCAAACATCTAGGCATCGTGGCTCGGCCGTAAATATTGAGAAACCTGGTTTTTAATCCCTGTAAATCCAAAACACGCTTGAAAATCATGAAACTTGGCATGGTGTCATGACATGGCACCAACATGCTGCGGTATTTTTTTGGGCCGAATTGGGACACACTTTGGTGTAAGCTTCTTGCAAACCGGAGCTTCCCTCAAGAAGGCTCGTGGTTCCGAGAGGAATAGTGTCACCTCCGTGTGCTAAACGACATACGTACACTTCTTTCTCCCGCCTTAATTTTTTTACACAGGCAGATTAGACAAAATAGAAGTACCGTGCTAAATTTTGGAATTATTTCGGGTTTGTTTGGCATTTTTTGTACATTAATTGAGTTTTTGGGCATTTAATATGCATAATTCAAATTTGTAGCATATGCTCCAATGCACGATTGTAGGTTGAAAAATCAAGCATGTGGGCGTCATGGCTCGGCCGTAAAGATTCAGAAACTTGGTTTTTAATTCCTATAAGTCCAAAACAGGCCTGAAAATCATGGAACTTGGCATGATGTCATGACATGACACCAACATGCTGCGGTAATTTTTTTGGTTGAATTGGGAAAATCTTTGGTGTAAGCTTCTCGCAAACCGGAGCTCCCCTCAAGAAGGCTCGTGGTTCCGAGAGGGAATGTGCCGTGTGCGAAACGACATACGTACACTGCCTTCTCCTGCCTTAATTTTTTTAAATAGGTAGATTAGACCAAATAGAAGCATCGTGCTAAATTTTGAAATTATTCCAGGTTCATTTGGCCTTTTTATACATTAATTGAGTTTTTGGGCATTTAATGTGCATAATTCAAATTTGAACTATAAGCACATGCTCCAGTGCACCAAAGTTGGTTGAAAAATCACATGTGTGTCGTGGCTCAGCCGTAAAGATAGTGAAACTTGGTTTTTTAATTCCTGTAAATCCAGAACACGCCTGAAAATCATGAAACTTGGCATGGTGTTATGACATGGCATGTCGTGGTATTCTCACGGGGGTGCAAGACGACAGATGCCACAAGGTGGCTTAGTGTGAGGGCAAGACTGCTGCTGATAGGCTCGTGAGCGGGTATGCGAGTAGCACGCGGTAGTTTATCCATGTTCGGGGCTCTCCGGAGAGATAACACCCCTACTCCTGCATGTCTGAGTATATCTGATATGTATATCTGGTACATGATGCTCCTGGAGCTGTATCTAAGCTCAATGCCATAATCATCTAGCTTTGCATATGTATGTGGCATGGTGGTCGTTGCCTCTGGCCGTATTGGTGTGCTTGGGCATGCTTGCCCGTGGGAGTGGATGAATGGATGGCTAGCTAGCTCTCTTGCTAGCTAGCTTGCTTGTGGATGTATGCGTCAGAGTGTGAGTCCATCCCCTGATGGATGGATGGAGCTAGCTTATATAGTATGGAGTGGGCATGGTAGCTTAGTATGTAAGCTAAGTGGTGGCGTGGGGGGCAAGTGGGCATGGGGCACCATGCCCATGATGGTGTGGACGTGATGTGCATGCCTCGTTGTCCCTGGTGCATTTTATAAAACAGTGCCCAGGGACAGATACATTGTAGATGACGTTGCGGTATGGTCGTCTTGTCGGGGTTTTGTCGATGTCGGGTCGGGGCTGTAGTCAGCAGCCGACTGGTTGGCGTAGTCGGCAGCTGGCTGGTTGGCGCAGTCGGCAGCCAGCCGGGCAGAGCAGTCGAACGGGGAGCCGGCAGGAGCGGCCGGGCAGTCGGACTGAGGGGCTTTGCTAGCCACGATGTCTTGATTTATTGTCTCGCCGTCTTCGGGGTATCCGTGGCCAATTACTCTGACAGTAGCCCCCAAGCCTCCGGACAACTTGACAAAGTTGGGCAGGGGTTTTTTGGCGGGTGTTCGTGAAAATGATCATGCAAAAAGACAAAGTTAGTCCATGCAGATATATCAATTGTTTGTTTTTAGCATTGCAAGTTTATGCGGAGGGTGCCAACTCGGTTTCGTCCGAGCGCCCTTAATATTTTTCGTGTTCCCTCCGCTTTTTGGCTTGTGCTCTCGCTTGTCGGACAGCCGCTCTGCGGTCTGTGGCTGAGAGTGGGCCGTGAAGTGGAGTGTACAGTACTTAGAGTCTGGGAGCAGATTCAACTGAGTAGATACTTGTAAACGAAACGGCCGGGTCGCTCGAACCGTTTTTCTTGCCGGACGTTTTTCGCGTGGGTGGCCTCCAGCGTTCACTCTTGCTAGCCGGACAGCTGCTCTGCGGTCTGTGACTTAGAGTGGGCCTTTGTTACCGCGCACGCTACTAAGCCATCTGCGGGAACTAACATGTCAGGCCAAGCGGCCAGCCCCCGGGCTAACTCCGACTAGCGGCGGGGCGAATAGTGATGCAACTGTAATGAAATACGGAGATAGTTCCCCGAACATCGCTCGGGGTTATCCGTGCTTGCATGGTGCAAAAATATGCGGGTCAGGAGCTCATATTGATTTTCGTGTAGTCGCGGTCGTCGAAGACAGCCGGCGCGACTCGGCGCTCGCGGAGCGCGTCGGCACACCTGCTGGGTGTAGCCCTCGAGCCTCCGGGTGCTCGAGGAGGGTCCAGCCGGTCGGGCTTGACCGGCCAGGCGGCGAGCGAAACGCGGCCGAGCCGACTTGGCGCAGCCGGTCAGGCGGCGAGGAGTCTGGCAGCACCCTTTTCTTCCTTTTTCTCTTCTGTCGGCTGCTGGCAGCCGGACAAAACTCCTTTTGTTTTTGCTTCTTGTAATCTTCCGTGGGGGCGCGCCAGTGCACCCACTGGGTGTAGCCCCAGAGATTTAGGACGACTGCTGAGCAGTCGGGCCGGATCTCTCGGTGACTACTTGTCTTCTTCCTTGCTGGGGTGCGTCAGCGAACCCGCTGGCTGTAGCCCCCGAGATCTCCCGGCAACTACTTTGTCTTTTTTCTTTATTTGCGCTGGCTAAGAACAATCGGGCACAGCTGTTTTTTAGCATCCGGGCACTTTTTCTCTTTTTTCTGTCCGACTCAATGCGGGAAGCCGGACCCTTTTTTTTCAGCACCCGGATACTTTTCTGGCCGGCTCCACGCGGGCAGCCGGCCCCTCCATTTTTCTCTTCTCCAGCCGGCAGCATCTTTCTTCTTTTAATCTTTTCTTCGCGTGGGGCAGCCGACCCCTTTCTTTTCTTCTCCGTCCGGCCCAGGGGAGCCAGATGCGGGAACCCGGCGGGTGCGCGAGGGGCACAGCTAGCCACGGCGCTCGACCCGAGAGCCGGCAGCGGAGGCGCGCGACCCGACCGGCCAGAGGCGCGGCAAGGGAGCCTGACACGAAGCACGGAGCGGGATGGTGCGGGCGTGAGGCGAGCCTGCGCGGGGCGGCCGGGGTGGAGGCCCACGACGCGCGGGCGACGCCGCCGGCTGCCGCACGCAGGGCGGCGAGGCGGACAGCCGGGCGAGCGGGAGCGCAGGAGTGACGCGGAGGCGCGGTGACCCGGCTGGCGGGCGCGCGGGAGCCGGCCGTAGGGCCGGGCCGGGTGGTGGAGCGGCGCAGCGGGCGGCGACCGGACGCGGTCGGGCACGGGGCGACCACCCGGACCCGGCGCGTGCGGAGTCGGCACGGACGCCGGACTGGGCGAAGCGGCGCCTGGAGGCGGACGGAGCCCGCGGGGCGACGGGGAGGCGGCCAGCGTGGGGTCGTGACTCGGCGGGCGCGGAGGCGGCCGGAACGGGGCCAGGCCACCCGTGCAGGGGCCAAGGGAGGCCAGACGCCGCCGGACCGGGGCGGAGGAGGCCCGGCTTGCGGCGACGCGCGGCAGAGTGGCGAGGTGGCGGCGGGGGCCGCGGGTCTTCCGCGAAGAGGAGACACGACGGCGACATCCGTGGCTGGGCAGACGCGAGGACGGGCGGAGCGATAGCAATGGCTGCAGGTGGTGGCGCTGCAGTGCTCGTGGGAGCGGAGGCACAGCGGCATAGCCAGGCGATGAGGCTGCAGCAGCGCGCGGCCGCGGGACTGTAGCAGCGTGCGGAGCACCCGGACTATGCGGCGCTGCGCGGACGCGGAGAAGCGAGCATAACCGGCGAGGCGGCGGGCTCGGGCGCACGAGCGAGGCAGCCCGCAGCGCGACGGAGTCTGAGCGGAGCAGAGGCAGAGATGTGCATGTCCATTATCCGGCTGATGCATGGGCAATATACGAGGAATATCCATGCATTGTACGCGGATTATCTCGCTCGCATCTAGCTGCTGTATGAGGAGTGTCTGACTTATGTATGGCTAATGTTTGACCACGGTTTGACTTGCATCTAGCTAGCTTGTATGGATGAGATGTGGAGTGGCAAACGCGCGCTTTGGCCGGAGCAAGGCAAAACGCGGAAAGGAGCAGACGCGAGCGACGCGACACGGCGCACGCACGGATGCGACCGACCGAAGCGAGGCACCGCGCGCGGCGCGCGTGACGGTTGGACGGCCGGCATTGTGGTGGTGATGAAGATGGCGAGGCCGACGGTGAGGACGCGCCGTTCCCCGCAGCCATTTCGGGGGCATGTCGATGTCAAGCCCCCAACCGTTGTTGAAGAGACGGCGCAATGCCGCGGCGGTGAAGATGAAAATGGTCCGCCCGGACTACGAAACCAGCAGTAGCGCGGTAGCATAGTACCGCCCCACGATGGGTGCCAACTGTCGTGGTATTCTCACGGGGTGCAAGACAACAGATGCCACAAGGTGGCTTAGTGTGAGGGCAAGACTGTTGCTGATAGGCTTGGGAGCGGGTATGCAAGTAGCACGCGGTAGTTTACCCAGGTTCGGAGCTCTTCGGAGAGATAACACCCATACTTCTGCATATTTAAGTATATCTGGTATGTATATCTGATACAGGATGCTTCTGGAGCTGTACATAAGCTCAGTGCCATAGGCATCTGGCTTTGCATATGTATGTGGCATAGTGGCCGTATGGGTGTGCATGGGCATGCTTGCCCGTAGGAGTGGACGAATGGATGGCTAGCTAGCTCTCTTGCTAGTGTGACGCCCATATAATTAAGTTACAGTAAATCCCAGTTAATGGTGTCATGGCATCACATTATTGTAGCTAATCCTCACTTGATCCAAATCACTGTTCAACATTCAAATTCAAATTTAAAGTCAAAAATTCAAATTGTCAAACATGGAAGCTAAAATGTTCAAAGTGTGGAAAATGATCCCTGAATATTTGTCATGTTGAAACCACATTTTTATAAAAAAAATTAAGTGCTCCTAGATGAATAAAACAGGGGCTAAAACAATTATTAAATACTGTTAGATAATAAACAAATGTAAAATTATTTTATTTAGTGCCAAATTAATTATGACAATGGCCTAACTAATAATGCTAATTTAGGGACTGAGTTGATATATTTTAAAACTAAATATAAGTAAAACTAAAAAAACAAAAAAATAGATAAACAAAAATAAAAGAAACAAGCCCCCCCTGCTGGGCCAAACGGCCCAGCTGGCCGCCGCACTGGACGGTCCACCAGGGCCGCCGCACTGGACGGTCCACCAGGCCCAGCCGGG